>NW_008650917.1:20738-32808 GCF_000695815.1 Acanthisitta chloris | reverse complement strand
CAGTGCTGAATGGATAATGGTCTTGCTAAGGAAGTCTCTAAAAGATGGAAAATAGATCCAGTACCATGTGGAATTTTTGCTCAGAAAGAGGAAAAAAAAAAAAAGCAGGACCTCCTCATAGTCAGCAGTTCTGGCACTCACACAGCAAGGAGTACTGAGGACTACGAGTTCTGCCTGTGCTTTTGGATGATGTAGAGGGAGCCTATCCCATTCACACTGGGAAATTTCTTTTCAAATCATAGAATCCTGGTATAGTTTGGGTTGGAAGGACATTTAAGATCATGCAATTCCAACTCCCTGCCACAGGCAGGGACACCTTCCACTAGCCCAGGTTGCTCCAAGCCCTATCCAACCTGGCCTTAAACACTTCCAGGGATGGAGCAGCCACAGCTGCTCTGAGCAACCTGTGCCAGTGCCTCAGCATCCTCAGAGGGCTGAGTGCCTTCCTATTATCTAGTCTAAATCTACCATCTCTCAGTTTAAAGCCATTCCCCTTGTCCTATCACTACACTTATCCTCTATAAATAATTACATTTTGTCTGAAACAGGGACGGGAATCCAGATTTAATTGGACCTGATTTTTGGCACAAATGCTAAGTTTGAGTGGCTTCTTCAATACTGTTACACAACTGAGACCTTTTTAAAGCATCACTGTCTTTTTACCTGGGTCTTTGTTCTCTACATGACCTTGTTGTGTTCATTCTGACATATTTTTGGCAGTAACTGAGGAACTACTGACATGGTAACAAGAAATAGGATTTTCTCTTGTTCTGGAAGTTTTCTGGAGAAGCTAGACCTCTGCCAGAATTTAATTCAACGTGCAAATCATGTTCTTGAAGCTGAAAAAATAATCCCTGCAGGGCTGATTTGATGCTGGATGGTTATGTCCCCCCCTTTTACTAACAGTAATAATTAGTTTAGAGTTATTTTCAATAACTTTTACATTTTCCCCAGAAATAAAAACCAAGCCATAACCATTTTCTATTTCAGCATTTTGACATCTATAGGCTAGTGCCCCAATTGGTCTCACATTTAGATCATACACTTGTAAGAAGAGTTGAAGAGTGGCCTAATTTCTTCTTGCAATGTTTTCCAGTTACTGTCATAATAACTTAGAACCAAGGGCTCTTGAATTAATTTTTAAAAAATATTAAGCTCCTCATAAAAATTTAAATCCCTTATTCTTGGGATATTTTTGCATATAATAGTCTCAAATCCTAATGTAAATAAGCACCCAAATAATGAATGCCTCAGAAAAATTCAGCATCCTAAGCAACCTGTTGCAGTGTTTCCTCTCTTGCCAGGAAACACAATTTCTGTCCTGTCTTTCTCCAGAACTGTCTGGAGAGTCTGTTGTCTTATTCCAGTGAGAAGAATCTATGTTAATCTTACATCCTCTACGTAACCAAAAATACTGAGACATCTTTAAATTCAACAAGTCATTTGAAGGGGTCTGTGTACATTCCCAAGAGAACAGAGGATGGTGCTCAACAACACACATTCTTTGTCTATTGACACCTCCTAGAACTCTGTAAACACACTGAGAGTAGAAAGTTATTTAGTCCTGCTCATGATGCCCAAGGTTTCATCCTTTGTAGGAGCCAGGAATTCTTCCTGGTAGTGTTAAATTTTCTGAGATTACAAATAAACAAAGAGTTCTGGGCTATGCTTAAGTCTTGTTTTTTAACTTATGTTTTTTCCCCCCCATGTAACTTTTTTCCACTTTTAGCTTCACCTCTCCCTAGACTGTCCCCATTCTCTTGACACTTGAAGGCTTTATGAAGTGCTGTTCTGCACTACTCCTCTTGCATTTATTCTCATACATTGGATGCTTGCAAAGCTGGTTCCCAAACAGGAAAACCACTCAAATATTTGGCATTCTCAAGCAACTCCTCAGCCTCTGAGCTTGCCTTCTACTCATTTGACTCTAACCTAGATAACTTCTATTAATTGGGAGAACTTATAATGTTTTATGAAGTGTTCACACGACTCTTTCAGAAGTCCTTGTGCACTATTTCCTTCAGATCATAATCACTGCTTCCTACCTGGATCAGCAACAATCTTGAGAACTGCAAAATTATCCTTTCAGCCCTACAGATTCTCCTAAGTTTAACCTTCATCCTTGCATTTAAAATGAATCTTGCATAAGTTTTATCTTTAAGTGCAGTGTTCTTCAGATTTCTGTCCTATACCTTCTGAGGGTTTGAGTTAACAAAAATTATTAAACCCACAAATGCTTCACGGTTAGTACATCCAAAAATAAAAATGTAAAAATACCTTCTAATGGCTCCCTATTTTTTTCCAACTACTGTGTGCAGGCTCAAGGGATGAGGTATTTGAAGTTTTCTTTTGTAAAATAAGTAATTTCCATTGCAAGAAAATTTGCAGCTGTTTAACACTTTTATTTAGGACACTTAATTTATTCCCTTTTATTTGATTTCCAGAACTGTTATTTGATTCATATGGATTGAACAGAAAGTCTGTTTTATTCCCTGACCATTTTTACCTGGATGTGCAAACTCACAGCTGAAACTGCACCACACCTCACCCTTAGGAAGGTCAGTCCTGGAAACCACATCACCCATTTTCTCAGCTCTATCTGGATGCACTTCAAAATAGTAACACAAAGTTTGGCTCTGATTTAAACATAGTCTTAAGTTGGGAAGTGCACCAGTGAAGAGAAATTAAACATGCACAGCCACACTTCCTCCACAGAATATTTACAGTAGGTCCTACCTACCTACTTATCCTGAGTCTCATGAGGGAATGTTTTCTGGTTAACCAATAAATTGTTCCTTGAGAAAAGGGCTTGAAACAGAGTTGACCTTATCCCTCTCTCCTTCCTGAGCTGTTCAGGTAGCTGACATGTTTACAACCCTTTAAAGCCCTGGAGTGGCCATTCTCTAATGACTACAGAAACAAATTACGTGCTCAGGCTAAGAGACAATGCTGCTATTACAACACACACTTCTGAATTCTAGTAGTACATTGAACTCACAGTTAAAATGGCATCTAAATATTCATTGGTCACAAAATAAATCTAGGAGCAAAATACCCCCTAAAGCAACAAATGCATCAAAACACTTCTACCAAACAGATTTTTTCTCCCCCTCTGAAACAAAGAATTTTAACATTAAATTTTTACCTAGCAGAAGAAAATGTTTATTCAGAATGAATCAGGTACTCACCTTTGACTCTATCTCCTTTGTGCAGATGAATTTCCCCTTCCCCTTGAGGTTGATATGGCTTTACAACAATAAAAAGTCTTCCAGGTACAGCACTGTAAAGCTTCCGTTTGGGACCCTGAAAATCCAAGGCAGACAGTGGATCCTTGTTGGCACTAGGACTGTAAACGGCACTGGAAATTGAAATTAAAACACATTATTTAAAATGGGAAAATTAATCATTTACCATCACATTAGCAGAGTTAAATTAAGCAGTGAAAAACATAATTGTCTTCCAGTAAGATATCTAACCCTGCAGAAAAAAATGCACATTTTGGATCCTAACTAGAAGCTTTCAATGGTTGAAATCTTTCAATATGAGACATGATAAATATTCACCTGAGCATAATGGCCTCAAACAGGAAACACATAATATTAAAATTAGGTGTTTTCTGCAAATTAAACTTGTACATTCAGAGAACCTGATGAAATTTAAAATTTATACACAAATCATACATTCCCAGCATCACAATTTGTCAGAGGGACTTTAAAACATCAGTATTTACAATTAGTGTTGGGAATGGATATCTTTGTGACATGGGAATGTTAACTGCACAAGCGAGATCACTAAATGGACTCAATAATCAAGTTACTTCATCACTCCAAGGCTTGGAGCTAAACTGAGATCTGCACTAAGCAAAGTGCTTGCAGCTAACATTCTCCAAAAGAACATTTTTTTTTTAGAGCAATCACTACCTCACTCAGTGACTTCAGAACAGTCTGCCCTGGCAAGCCACAGATCTTCAACCAACACAGAGTCTACTCATGGTGTATAAAGAAGAAATTACCAAAAGTTAATAAACAATGCATAACATCAACATTAAATCTCTGGAAAAATGAGTGAACTGCCAAAAATATATGAAAAGAGAAAGAGGTAAATATTAAAGAGGATGGAAAACCTATATGGCATAACAAACTTGCAATACACTTCTCATCAATTTTCTAAAAAGGCATGAAAACTTGAAGTCTTACACAGAGAGTCTGGAAACAGAAACTATTCATGAGAAAGAAGAGGCTTATTAAGATTTATAGGGAAAAGTTAGAATACCAAAGAAAGATGGATGATTTAATGGTGATTTAGCATTGTAACACTGCTCACTTTTTCCTGGAAGAAAATACCTCAAACTGCTTAAAGCAAAATGAAATACAAGGACTGGAGTTTGCTCGTTCTTCACTCTTTTTTAACCAATCTCCTACCAAAATAGGAGTCAATAAGTCCATAGGTACAGAAGAATTTTCCTGGCGAAAACCCAAACATAGTGGATCTTTCACATTAGGAACACTTCCATTTTCCTGCAGTAACTTCTTCACCATTTGGAATAGCATCGCCCTGTCACCTCCTCCTGTTCTTCTATTACTGTGAAGAGGTGCTAATAATGATAGGAGTTTAAAAGCGAGCTCTGGTTGCATGTCTGTGAAGCAGTTTGCATCAGAAACCTCAGCCAACTTGCACAGTTGTTTAAAGAAAGACTGGAAAAAATAATGTTTGCGTTTCAGTTCTTTTGCTCTGTTCCTTTTTCCTTGGAAGTGAAGAAACAGTCATCACCATAAAAACATCCAGATCTGTAAACTGTTGCTACACATCTGATTTCCACTTGTATCAAGCTGTGTTTCTGCCTAGTCTGGTAGCAGCTATTCACAACGTTATCTCCCAGCATCTACTTTAACTGCTATCACAGAACATACATTCATTTTCTCTCTCACTGAGAGAGGAAAGGGAAATGGCACATTTAACCCACACAATCAATGCAGAACTTCTCATGCAACAGGCTCACTAATGGAGTCAAGGCTGCAATGTGGGGTGGGTGACTTTTATTTTAAAAAGATCTTTCCTCTCCCCTCTTGTCCCCTGCTTGGGCTCTGAGCCCAGCAGGTGCCATGCCAGGAAGGGGCAGAAGGAGGATGCAGAGATTTCAGAAGTCATGTGGACTTGTTTCCCCCCTCTCACCCAGAAGAAGGTGCCTTGATGGCTCAGTCTTGACTGTGGCTATGTTGGCACCTCCTTCCACAAATCACCAGGGTACAATTCCACAGGACAGGTGTCATTCCCTTGTCTGCCCAGCCTGCCACACAACCAGTTAGCATGAAAAGCAACAGCCTCATGAGATTCATAGAATCACAGAATGGTTTAGGTTGAAAGGAACCTTAAACATCATCTTGTTCTAGTCTTTGCCATGAGCAAGGACACCTTCCACTAGCTCAGGTTGCTCTAAGCCCCATCCAACCTGGCCTTGAACACTCCCAGGGATGGAGCAGCCACAGCTGCTCTGGGCAATCTGTGCCAGTGCCTCAGCTCCCTCCCAGGGAAGGATTTCTTCCTACTATATAACCTAAGTCTGCAAAGATAACATGAACCCCTTCCAGCATCACTTTCCAGCTCCTCTCCACAACACAAACTCCACAAGCCTCATTAACTCTTTTTTGTACTCTGACCTCCTCCATTAAGCTGCCCCTTCTAGCTTCCTCTGTCCTGTAACCCAACCTCCTGCTATGTCAGAAAGGGTTTTTGCATCTCTGGGGAGCAACAGCTTTGTGGTGAATGTTATTATTTGCAAATAATAAGCAGAGACAACAACTATTCTCACACTCAGCTGACAGTAAGTAGGTGGTCACACAGTTAAACAAAATCTGTGAGGAAAGTGTCATATAAGGTACCATACATGACTGCAAAACAGGTTTGTGGCAAGAAAAGGCATTACTTGCAGGAAAAAAATATATATAAAATCCTTTAAGTTGTCTTTAGAGTCTCTAGTTCTATTCTCAGTACTTGGAAGTACTCTGGACATCTCTGAAATAAGTCTTGCTGGCACATAGGAAATTCTGCAGCAGTGTAGTAAGCTTAAAGAACTGCAATGCACTAAGAGAATGACCAAAATTTTATTTCCATGAACTCTCAGGCAATAAATTGGTTTCTACTATCATTTGTGAAAGTCTTCAGAAAGGGAAGAGGAAAGTGGCTCAATAAAGTCAAAGCAAATAATTGTTTGCTTAATCAAAAAAAACTTTAATTATTACCCCTCCTCAAAAGATTATTTATCCTTCAAGAATTTGAAGTACGTTATCCCAGGAATATTGAAAAGGCTTTTTTTATTCCTTCCAGCTAAAACAATCTTTGACTCGAAGGTAAAACCTCCCACATTGGTGGCATCTGCAGAAGCCAGTGGAATATAAGAGCACTCATTCTCTGAAAAGCACCTCACAGCCACCTCCTCCTCGAGCTGCAGCCTCCTTCCAGGCTGGTTTTAAGATGATACTGGGCTCTGTGAGGAAGTGCCACCCAAATTGCACCCAAATGAGCTTTTGCCATTATTGTAACATAGCACAAAATAAGATGAGTTTGCTTTGCTGCATGAAACCACTGGCATAAGAAATTTGTATCCTGTTCCTTCCATTTCATTCCACTCTTCCTTGCATTTCAGTCAACTTTGTTTTACAATCACCATATCTCCACTCTTCAGCAGTATTGTCACTACCACAAATAGTGCTTGTCAGTTTGGGTGCCTAAGGCCAAGGGGAGAAGAAGAATCTGCAAGGTAACAGGAGACAGTGTCAACTACTAGACATTTTATTTTACTGACTTGAAAACTCCATTGAAGATCCATTACACCTACAAATGACAAAGAAATCAACAGCTGCATTTCTTGACAATGCTCAAGTCCTTTTCCACTCTGAACAGTGGATTTAATTTTTTATATATTAGGCAACAGGACAGACAAAGCCTGATATTTTAAATGACTAGGGAGTTAAATGTGTATGGTCAAAACATATAAACTTTATTTCTCTCCATCAGTGCTCAGCTCTGATGCCTCCCTTCATTTTTGCAGCTCTGCCCTTTAACCCCTCACCCTGGTGCAGCTCCATCTCTTGCACACTTGACAGATGGAGGCCCTGAGTCCTCCCCAAAGTGAAGCTGGAATTGCCCCATCACAGGGCAATGGCTTCTCAAAGCTGCAGCCTCCATTTGTGATCAAAACTTAGACCCAGTCCTCTGTTTAATTATGTTACTTACAATACCTACATCACTCTAATGAGTCAGGATTTGCTCTCCAGTGGGACATAGCTGCAGGATATTTGCACAGAGTGCCTGCTAAATCACATTTGTAATTCAAGAGGAAAGGAAAAGCAGCAAAGTCCTAGGTAATGCAAAACCCTGCAGCAAAGAGAACCACCAAAGAAGCCCATAACACCTATGACCACCATCTCAAGAAGCCCCTTCTGCTCTAGGCCAGCCTTCTACTCAGCTCCCTCAGTTAATAACTCTAACTCTGGTTCAGTACACATCTACAGAAGAGAGAACTTGAACAGTCTCTGTTTCCATACCTATGAGCAACTCCAACATTGTTTCCAGGCATGGACCCCCATGAAGGACCAGGTATCTCAAAACTGTTTACTTTGCTGTTAGACACAATTCTTAGTTCAACTATTAAAATATCTTGAGAGCTAGTACCTTGCTTTGGAG
Source organism: Acanthisitta chloris (assembly GCF_000695815.1). Taxonomy (NCBI): domain Eukaryota; kingdom Metazoa; phylum Chordata; class Aves; order Passeriformes; family Acanthisittidae; genus Acanthisitta; species Acanthisitta chloris. Next base: position 25,125 of record NW_008650917.1, on the reverse strand, counting down.
GTGCAAACTTTGTTAAGCCACTGCTGAGCTTTGGTGAACTTTAAACTCTGCCTGGCTGCTAGAGCTCTGGAAAGAAAGAGCTTGGCTTTGACTGGTGCTTCCAATTAAAAAGTTCACACTTGGACATGGTCCATTGCGCTGAGATTTAATACCTATATACTATATAGAGTGCAAAGGCATACAAATAACCTAAAAGAACATGGCAATTCAGCATAAGTAGGTTAGGGTTAGCTCATGCTATGCAAATAGTCAAAAAGTCACCTGATGTGCCTGTGCTGCTGCCGTTTGGCATCCTCTCCCAGCCTGTTCAGGGATGGAGACCGGCTCCGGGAGGACGGAGTGTAACTCCCCACAGTTTTTACAGTTCCATTAGGATTATTCTGCATCTGTTGAAGTAGATGAGGTGAAAGGCTGCGGTGTGAAGAGGCTGAGGAGGAGGCTGACCACTCAGGGAGGTTGTTGATGTTCAGATTGTTGTCGCTGTTGGAGCGAAGCAGGATCCGAGGGGCTGCTAAGGTGCTGGGAGGTCTCCGCCTTCTGTTGGAGTAGGTGGGAGCCTCCCTAAAGGGCACTGGGGAAAGAAAGACATTCAGGGTAACCTCAGATGATTTCACCATTCATATGTGTTTACCACCACATAAAAAGATCCAGCAACATATGGCATTTTTCATTCTGCAGAGACAGAAACTCCACCCTGCCAGCAGAGCTAATCGAATTCATTATCTTCAAAACATCATTAAAATTGACAACAATGGAGCAACATGAACCTGTTTACTGGCTTGAATAGTTAGGCAACACCAGTGGCACTGTTCAGAGTCTGCTAAACAGTCTGGACTGTGGTCTAGAAAATGGGAAACACCATATTATTACAAAGTTTGAGGCTCAGAAAGTTCATTTTCATGCTGTGTTGTCACATTCAACCAGAAAGGCACAGACCAGGGCTGGCCAGCACAATTTCTGATGCATGAACTTGCAACTTCCTTCTCCCACTTGACGCCCAAACTGGTCCATAGGAATTTCAGGCCTAACCTGAAATCTGTAGTGTTAACAGTCACCTTATCCCCATCTTCCAGGTTAAAAATTGAGGCCATAGCTTTTTCTCCTGGCAGAACTCTATTACACTGTAGTAATCCCTAGGTATTCCCCTCTTTCTAATCTAGGCATTTTGACTGCTTCTATTACTATTGTATATAGAACATATCACCCGAGGGTAATACACTCACTCCGTCACGTGCTGCGTCCCAAAGAGAACACGACTGTGTCCAAAGGCTGCAATATACTCCTTAATGAAACAGTCATGACAGAAAACCAAGCAAGGGCAATAGAAACCTAACACAGAGGGTCCATCCTTCCATCAGCATTCCTGGTACAGCACTGCTCGTACCACCATTTGCACTAGAAGACATTACATTTTCCAGACCTCTTTTTTCTCACTCTAGTGGGTCAGTTTGTCCCAAGTGCAACTTAAAAGGCAAATTTCCTAAGAAAAAGGCACCCAGTGATCACTGGATTGATGGAATTTCCTATCCTATCATAAGGCAATAAAGGATTTGACCCAAAAACTCATGCCTTTGGTCCCCATTAGTGCAAGTCCCCTCATTAATTTATTTCAGAGGAACCTGTGGGGTCACAGTACTAGAGCCAAAGTACACATATTTACATCTGAAAAGTATGTAAAAAAGTATGCCACTGAAAAGTGGCAGTAGTATAACTAACAAAACACAGCCAGGCATTATTCTGAGGACTTGTGGAAATTCTCTACAAAATCATATTTAAATTGGGAAAGAAGCCCCACAAAATATCATCCTATATGTCTAAAGTGCCACTAAGTGCCATTTATAAAGTGCCAGAAATGTCTACTCATTCAATACCTTTCAAAAACCACACCAAAAAAAACAGAATAAGAACGTCTGTCATACTCTGCAAGTAAATAAATTCAAATAAATATGAATATACATAGGAATCAATCTGTCCTGCCTTGAAATAGAGCCTTTAATTCAGAGAACAAAGCAAAATTTAAGGTTTCAGAGCAAAACTGAGAGCACATTTATAGCATAAAATAGTGATAGAACTGCAAGGCAAAGAATGGTTTATATCATTTTCACCAAAATCCATTTAGCATTAACTATAATTCTGTATATTTTAAAATAGCATCCTTTGTATTTCTAATGAGCTGAAACTTTCTCTGGTAAACAGCTCAACAACATCAGAACAACCAAACAAGAAAACAGTGTGCACAGGGAGAAAGGGCTGAAACTCATTTCCATATTCCCTTTGAAACAAGGCTAAAATAAGGGAAGGAGACTTTAAAAGCTGTTCAAGGGGATAAAGCATAGAAGTCCAATATTTATGCTAGAAACTGGCAGAAACTGTATAATTTTCATGATATTCCAGGATTTTCATGCTTCATACTTTTTGAAGGTTTCAAAGCAGCTGAGTATGTCACTGAGAGCACCTTGGTGCTTCAGATGTCACAGTGAAAGCCCCAGTTAGTACTAACTGAAATAAAACTCACTGCTTTTATCTCCAAAATTGGCACATCCAGATCCTTAGACTGATGTATGGGACACAGATGTGACATTTCTGCATTCCTGTATTTTTGACATCTGGACTATGACTCTAGAAATTACTTCACTGAAGACAGGGATCTTTCCCATGTGCAATAAAGCAGAATTCACAAGGAGAAAGCACACAAAACTGAACACAGGGAATGTTTGGCACATACAGGTTTGCTACCTGAAGGTCTAATGCTGTTCCCTAGGGTCACCAAAGTTTGTCTGAGATTCAGTAAAAATTGGGTCTGACCCTTAGATTGTAATTTTTCCTGAACTTAAGCAGGTGACACTCCAAGCTGCCTGCCCTGCAGCCACAGACCCAGGGATTAAATACTGCCAACATTCTGGGGATGTTTCCTGGGACTCTGGAGAGGTTGGTGGGATATCTCTGGGTGGGAGGGGAGGGAGCATGAGGGGCAGGGTGCTCAGGGCCAGCACGGACAGAGAGCTGCTGAGCACCTTTATACCAAGAGATCTGAGAAACCAGCCATGGGGGTTATGTATACACACTCTCCAGGTACCAGAGGAAACCAATTCTTTTTCCCTTACACCCCTGAGAAGGATTTCACATGCCCATTTAAGAGTTAGCTTTGCTATTAATGTTCTATTCTTAAGAACTACGAGCAAAATTAGCCTTTACTACAGAAAATAAACAGGCAAGGGGACAACTAATGACACCAATTGACGCGTGTCTAACACAAATCTTTTATAGAAAGAGTTAAAAATAAGCATTTCCGTGCCTAAAGTGATTAATATTCCACCCAACTGTTTCTTTTCCCCAGCAATCTGCAAACTGTAAGTGGGTGGATATTTTTTTAGCTGCTTCTTATCGGCATTATTTATATTATTTTCACAATTAAAAAAATAACTACAACACAATATGATGAAATGCAAATGTCCACACTTCAATCCCTGTAGGACACTGGTTTTCCCTAATATTTCACCACAGTCAGAACTGTAAGTATAACTGTTGCAAAACTTGCTTGGGAAAAATACTTGATAAAAAATGGCATGAAAATGCCTGAACTAACTACATGTCCCTAAAGTTTAAATTTATCATCCCTAAAAGCATCCTTGAAAGTATCATTTAATCCTTCCTCCAGCTCTCCGAATGCTATTCCTGGCACTTCATACATCTGAAGGGGCAATTCAGCACCATTCACTAACAAAATTCACCTAGGAAAATCCTTCAGTGTCTTCAAATGCATTTCTTAGGGAACAAAAAACATTTTTATAACTCCTTGATCCTTCAGAGCAAAGCCTAAAAGGAATAAAGTCACATCCAGCTTTAATAATCACTTGCCTACATGAACTAACATCAAATAATTTTGAAAAAGAAATTGCAGGAATTGATTAATTATAGAGTCACTAAGCCAATCATATTAAATGTACACAAGAAAACACCGGTCTGAAACATCAAAGTGTTCTGCTTTCATCGCTTACCTTCTTTCTTTGTGAAGGCATTTAACAAAGACTTCATTTTCCCTTTTTACTTTAGCAGCAATCCCCTCATTATATAACCTTTGCTGGGAAGAAAGAGGCAAAAATATAAAACAAAAAAAAAAAAAACAAAAAAAAAACCAAAACTAAAATAATACAAAAATGAATAAAGCTACCCAATTTCTATGTGTTCAGGCTGGCTGCACCCTGACATAAGCAGCAGGTTTCTGGGCACTGTGGAATTGCAAGCATAGCTGGGCATGCAGTACCCAGCGTTCTGGTGACAAAGCCCACCCCACATTCTGTCTGTCAGCTGGGAGCCAACTGTGCACAGACTGGAGCTGCTCAAAAAAAAAAAAAAAAAAAAAAAAAAAGAAAAAAAAATTCCTCTT
>NW_008650917.1:14216-20694 GCF_000695815.1 Acanthisitta chloris | reverse complement strand
GAAAAAAAAAATCCTGCTATCTTTCACAGCATTAGTCATGTGAACCTGCCGCCGCCACAGCCTCGCAGACGATGCTCCTGCTCCCCCAGCCCGGAGTGTGTGCCCGAGCTGGAGAGCTCAGGGGGCCAAAAATTCCTCCCTGCCAAGGGCAGGGGGCACTGAGGCAGGAAAAGATACTTCTGCAGCTGGGGATGGGAAAGCCTGGACAGGGATGGGAGCTGCTGTGGACATGCATTTAGCTCTGAACTTGCACAGCTGACTCTCGGAGCACAGAGGATTTCACTACTTAATTTGCTTGTTGTTATTTACTCACTTTTTGCTATTTATTTCTTTCCTGCAACCTATTTCTTTTTTGCTATCTATTTCCTTTTTGCTATTCACATTTTGCTATTTATTTCTCCCTATGCATTTCCCTTCCCCTGTCTATTTCCTTATCCTATTTATTTCCTTCTCCCTACTTAGCTCCTTTCTCCTATTTCCTTTCCCCTGTTTATTTCCTTTGCCTATTTATTTCCTTCTCCCTATTTACCTCCTTTCTCCTATTTCCTTTCCCTATTTATTTCCTTCTCCCTATTTATCTCCTTTCTCCTATTTCCTTTCCCTATTTATTTCCTTCTCCCTATTTATCTCCTTTCTCCTATTTCCTTTCCCTATTTATTTCCTTCTCCCTATTTATCTCCTTTCTCCTATTTCCTTTCCCTATTTATTTCCTTCTCCCTATTTATCTCCTTTCTCCTATTTCCTTTCCCTATTTATTTCCTTCTCCCTATTTATCTCCTTTCTCCTATTTCCTTTCCCTATTTATTTCCTTCTCCCTATTTATCTCCTTTCTCCTATTTCCTTTCCCTATTTATTTCCTTCTCCCTATTTATCTCCTTTCTCCTATTTCCTTTCCCTATTTATTTCCTTCTCCCTATTTATCTCCTTTCTCCTATTTCCTTCTCCCTATTTATTTCCTTCTCCCTGCTTATCTCCTTGCTTGCTTACTGCAATGTTCCAAAGACCCAATTTGAGGAGAAGTACAAACCACACCAAGTTTCACACAATGACTACGTTCAGAATGGAGACAAACCTGCCACTACAAAGAATATCTTGTCGTGGCCTATATTCCAGTCTCAAACAGAGGAGCTAAAAGCACAATTATTTCCTCCCTCCCTTTCCATTGCACTGGAATAAAAGAGAATAAATACAAAAGAACGGACCAAGCTCTTTTGCTCAATTCAATGCAGATGTCAGAAAATACAAGATGTAACCAGTGAAGTTTTTAAAGTACTAATCCTGAAAAAAAAGAATCCTATAGATAGCTTTGCCAGGCAGTGCAAACATGCTCCCAGAGGAAGAGCAAATAACTGAAACAGGCAGAGAGGAAGCAGGGGGAGGTGCTAAAAATGACAAAAATTTTAAGCATATTCAGTTAAATTGATGATACAAAGATTCCAAAGAATAGGAAATTTAGTCTTGAAAAAAGAGTAACCTACATTAAAAACTGCCTTCAAATAATATAAACTATATAAGAGTTGATAAATATTTATTCCATTTCAGGCTTCTCTGCTGATCACTAATGCATCTCTTTTGAAAATCAGGGGGTTCTTAGTGAGAAAACTGCTTCAAGAGAGACAGAAAATAAATTACTTAAATGGATTTAATGTCTGTATGCATAATTATCTCCTAGTTAACAACACTGAAAAGAATTAGTAAGCATCTATAAACTGAATAGTTTAAACTTGATTTAACATTCCAGTGTCTAATTTATGAAGAAAATAATTTTTCTCTAATATAATTTTATGTTTTAGCTCTATTTAGTTTTTAAAAGCAACTGTCCTTAGCAGGTGGAAATCTTAGCAGAGGAAATGTTGAACACAGCACATGTATAACACTAAACATCTTTATCTGACAGGAAAAATCTTCCTTTTAACTTCGAATAGATGCAAAGCTTTCTAAAGAATAACTTTGAACTTTGATTCATTAACTTATAAATATGTGCATTAATTAGCTCCCCAGAAGAATCAATATAATTTCCAGAACAAGAACTGTGTCACTAATTTGAATTATAAGCTTTTGTGCATGAAGTTTTCTAATATCTTCATTCAATCCCCCGATTATATTTGCAGCTACAAATGGCAAAGGAGCTCTTGAGTATCAACTGAATCCTTAAACTCTTCTTTCGTTTAAGTGGTGTCAGTGGTTCAAAGTGTTGACAGCCCAAGCCCCTAACACAGCAGTTAGGCAAGGAAAGGGTTAACTCAATTGTGCTCATTCATGTCTGTTCATATACAGTAAAATAAAACCAGACAGGCAACTGTAGTCAATCAAAATCAATCCCAGGGGGGATTTTTATTAGATTCTTGCCAGAGCTGTAACATTTCATCACCCAGAGGTTTCTAATCAGCGTTATAAAAACATAAAAAATATTAAAGTCACTTGAAATTATTGAGTTTCGTGGAAATTGTGGGAACTCTTTCCGACCTACACCATCAGATATATCACCTGATGAGTGATCATTTTATCCCATTTAACTGTCTGTCTTTTCCCCAATGCAGGAAATATAATTTCTTCCTACATGGCAGAGCTTACTGCAATAACCACTATTGTACAATGGGAAAATATGACAATCAAGGAAGTCACTGAATACTTGCAGCTGCAGTTTTTGAGTTTTTCTCATTTTCACTAATAGCTTGTTAGAATTTGTTTATTTTAACTGAAGTCCTAAATTCTATGGTGTTGGGAAATTAAAAAAGAAATCATGCCAGCAGCTTCCACTTTTTCCTGAAAGATTTTCTGCCTCACAACTGTAGTCTTAGTATTATCTCAGAACAAAACCCAAATAATTTGACTGTGCTAGTACACAAGAATAATATAACACACAAACCATTAGCATCCTTAATCTAAAAATCACAATCCCTACTTCTTTGGTAGGTGCTCAGGAAAATGTGTGGGAGCTCTGCATGGGGATGTGTCTGAGAGGAAAAAGTCACCTTATGCAGAAATCAAAACATGAGCTCTTAAGTTCATTCTGATGAGCATTTTTGTATATATTTGCAACAACATGCTCCCAATTTTTATAGGTATTAGAGTCCACAGCCCCCATTGAAATTCTATGGAAAATCAGTGACTTACATACTCTTGAGGATCTATTCTTAGGCACTTAGATGCCTTTTAAAAAAGCAAATAATTATCTCAGCAAAGCTCTTATTTAATCATCCCACTAACGAACCTCTAAGGGCCAAGGCTGCTCAGGCAATGGTAGAACAGAGTCATGATTGCCATGGTTTAATCTTTTTTGATTTTGTCCATTTTGAAGCTCTTGCCAGAAAAATCCCTTTAACTTGTATATACATCTAGGGTTTTGTTAAAAATACAGCTCTTAGCATGTATAAATGCATTTCTCTCCTCTATAAAATAGGCTTCCCGTATGCTAAGCCACCAAATGGAGAGTTAGACAAGAAAAGAGAGATGCAAATATAGACTGTAAAGAACATAAAAGTTCTGGGAGGGTGGAAAAAAACCAACCTAGGTTGCTACAGTGCTTCTGGATTACTTATTTATTCTGGAAAGCCAGGAGGTGGTCAGGAACACAGGCAGAAACAAAGCCAGACCTATTTTATAAAGCAATGGGTTCGGGTTTTGCATCTTTCTGAAAAAATCTGAGGAGTTTGTTCAGGAAACTGCAGCAAAACCTGCACTGAGAGAGAGGCATCTGAGCCCACTGGAATGCTGCTCCAAGAGCCTTAGCTGACCTAATGTTAGTAACTCTGTCGCCATCGTTGGCATCTTCTTCGCACCCAAGTACTGGTGGTATCAGTCAGCTCCTGTTTGCTGCCCTCGGGCAGTCAGTCTGAGCTTGAAGGGTAGAACGGGGGCAGGAGACTGTGTGTAGGAAAGGACAGCAGAGGGACGGCTCAGGAACAGATGGCAAGAGTTATCAATTAGAAAGAAAGGCAAAAAATAGCAGTGGGAGTTGCAGAGCCATGTGCCAGACACCCTGTCCCTCATCCAGCACCGGCGTTCGCCCCAGACTTCGCTCCCTGTGACAAGGGCCAGTGCCATACTGCTCTCCTGAGGAGCACTGCACCTTCACACAACTCCCTTAAAAACACCACCACAGAGCTGGAAAGGCTCTCAGCTAAGGCACAGCTGTGGGGATGGCTTAATCAGACACAATTTTTCACGTGGTGGAGCAGAATGGCCACTGGGCTCTCCAGTTCCGCAGAAAACGCTTTACTCAATTCCTGTTATTAGAAGTATTTTAACAACAAAGCATGGGAGGTGTATGTGTCTGTGGGTACCTTCCAGAGGAATTTACAGGTTGATGAATATACAGTTGTCACACATAAATGATATTAAAATCCTGGGAAATGAAAAGCAATGCCAGACTTATGATTATAAATAAGCCTTCACTAAGATTACAGCAGCAATGCAAGAAAAACACTCAGAGAGCTGCATGCATCTGCAGAAGGGAGACATGTTCACCTCAGGGCTTTACTTTGAGATGCTTACACAACATCAAGTAGAGACAGAGAATCTTCTACTTTAGATTACATTTAAAAATTGCTAGGTATTGCTGAAAACTTGTTACATGCCAGAGCAAGTGTCTGACATCTCTTTGATAGGTTACAATGTAATAGGGGTAGAAATTATGATCCAAATAAAAGCTCAAATATGATGACTTTTCCCTTTTTAAAAGAAAAATTCCCAGGCTCTGTGTGGCAAGACCTGCAAATATCTGAAGCTCTGCCTGCAGCGATACAGATCCACAGATCAGAATTTACCTGAGAACTGAAATGAAACCTCTGTCCCCAAGGATGAGAGGCTCCTTTGTGTGAGGAATCTGGGTCAGGGGTGCAGCTAGAAGCAGAACAATGGAAGGTTAAAAGGTGGGAAAATGAAACCCTCCAATTCCGTGTGAGAGGCTGGAAGTGGGGAGGAAACAATGGCCAGTAATGAGGGAGATGTCTTGCAAGTAGCAGCTTGAAGAGAAAGAGAAAAAAGCAAATGCAATGAGAGAAAACTCCAATAGCTGAAGGGGAATTTAAAAACATGATTGAAATCTATCAGCAATGTCGAAGCAAGCAGCTATCTGAATAAAATATGGATGGCTCACTGTCATTCGAGCAGGTAAACTGCTATGAAAGCAGCAACTTCTCCAAATAAACCCCTCTACTTCCTGCAGTTGTGTTTCTGCAGAGCATTCTCTCTGGAATGGGAAGGCCAACTCTGACGAGGGTTTATCAAGGTTTTATACTCCCAGAGCACCCACAACCCCTCATTTCTATTATGCATGTTTGGGTTGAAAGCAACATCCAGTCTTACTCAGAATAATACAAATAACTACAAAAAGTATTTGTGTCTGTCCCCCATACAACTTGTGCACACAGATAACAAAGAGTTTTCTCTGCTGGTTGTGAAGACAAGGAAAAAGAGAAGTAAATCGAGAACTAAATAGCTATTTTGAACCCTTTCAATAAGTGCAATGAGTGATTTGCAGTCAATAAGATATGGAATTACTCATTGTAATTTATTTCTTTAAATCTGACCTGGGCTGATTTCAAGGTATGTTTTCATCTGTGAGTAGAACTCACTCAGAATGGTTCATCTTTACACAGCAGCAAACTATTAGTAACCAGCCACTCAGAAGTGTCATTGAAGCAAGAGATTAACAACTTGTACAGTATCTGGACAGAAAGATCTATTTAGCTCAGACTATCAGCTTGAACTGAAAGCAAGTCAAGTGTGAACCCCTGAAGCTGCATTCTTTTACCTCCAACAATAAGACAGAAAATACAAATCAAATATAATTATATCCCACTACAAATTCTTATGCTCTTTAAACAAGCTGGTGATAGGATGGTGCAATTTTCTCCACTAATAATACACTGGGAAGCCTTGTCCTGATGTAGCACCACTCAGAAGCACTGAAGTACACAACAAATTAATTTCATTCTTTGCATTACACATACATTGAGTTGGGAAAAAAATAGCATTTAACATCAGGGGGCTGTGCATATCCCAACCCACAGTTTATGCTGGAAAAAAAAAAGCAGTGTCATTCAAAAAGAGAATTTCATGGCTGGTAGCTCCTGCAAAGATGCCTGACACTTCTAATGCCTGATGCAGATGGGACTCAGGTTCAGTATTCACATTTGGGGGTTGCAGTCTGATGTTGCAGAGGAGAACAAAGACAAATGAACCTACACAAGATGCTTAGCAAAACAAGTGCCCCAACAATAGATTGGTGTTTCTGTGTTCTTCTGTCGTACAGAAAGCAATCTAATTTTGTCTTTGTGGAACTTTCTTCCTACCAGAAGCTCTCAACGAATTCCTTAAATCATTATGTTTTCCCAAGCTTTATTCAGTGATTTGATTTCACTGCTTTAATCTAAGTGTGAACCTCTTTAGTAAATAGTGGGACAAAGCATCTGTGCTTCCAAAAGTGTTGGTGGATCATGTCAGTTTTATTTAGAATAACACCATTTTCATA
>NW_008650917.1:0-14175 GCF_000695815.1 Acanthisitta chloris | reverse complement strand
GGAACATTGGACTCTTGTAGAAGTTATAGAATATGTAATCAGCCAAAGTGGTCAAATGCTGTGCCAGAGGCACAGTGCAATTTATATAGACAACTGTACTGGGAGGGTGTGGGGCATTGGGAGAATTGATTTGTACCATTTTAGGTGTCAGCCAATTCTCCAGGCTTTGTCTCTTTCAGCATTATTCCCCCAGTACATCAGATATGAAACACATCCACTGTGCTCTGACTAAACCTTGCTGTACCTGTGCAGAAGTCTGAATGATAGCACAAGGTGTTTAAGGATAAAGAAGGATTGAAGACAAAGGGATCCAGAGAGAATATGGGATGGACACAAGAAAACCATATGATGTAGTTCACCTAGAAGAGGAAGGAGGTAGAGACATAGAAATGCTTACCAGTGGAAAAAAATCACCCAATCTTAGTATGCCAAAGTTGTGAAGAGAGGAGAGAACAATCAAGCAGTTATGACATTACTATATATTTTTAATACCTTACTGCATTTTGAGGGTAATATTTTCATTGAGTAAAGAACACAGTATTTTACTGAGGAGACATAGTTGGGCTTGAACTCTCAGCAAAGGAACTGGAGAACTGAGAGCTTTTCACTCTGCTGCCTGATGCACACCACTTTATGATGTATTTAATGACAAAAACGTGCACTACCACTTTCTTATTTCACTGCAGAGCAGGAAAAGGAGCCCCTTTTTATCCTGGCTGAGGTATTATCAACAAAACCATAAACTAAGTGCCAAGAGAACTAAATTGTTGACTCTGCAGCTTCCCTGAAGCCCATGGATCTGCAAGCAGTGAAAAGAGAATTTAAGGAGAGAATACTTTTGGGGGTTGTGAGCGTAGAAGCAGCCAGTAAGACATCCATATCCCATAGACTTGCATAACACTTGAGAAAGCAAAAAGCATTCATGTGATTGTAGATTTAGCTTCTCAAACGTGGAGCTAGTGAGACACATCATTATAGCACCACATGTTATCCTCTGCACGCATTTTTTCCTCCCTTATCCAGTATAAGTGATTGTCAAGAATTCCTCCTTTGCTCTTATTCTCATCATCTCAATTCCGAAACGGACCTAAGCACCATGAGCACCAAGTCATATTGACATTTTGGAGACAATGCACATTTTGTTACCTGAGAGTCCCTCACTGCAAATTTCTGATTGTCTTCTATGTTAAAGATGGTAGATATGCAGTGCAACCATTCACCCCCCAAAATATCTTCTCCTCTAAACAGAGGATAGCAAGCTCTATGTAAAGTCATGTTATTAAGCAGGATCTTTACAAGATAAAACCCAATAATTTCAGCTGATAATTGTCTCGCTATCCTTAGTCCCATTTAGACATTTGGTGTTAAATAGAAACTAAAACATTGCCGAGTTATTCATTAAAATAACAGCATTTTAAATTATATTAGTAGCCTACATTTCCTCCTCTCAAAAATAACTGTTAATGAATCATGCTGGTAGAACTAAGGAAGGATAAAAAAAGCCTGGATCCGCTGTAGCAGGGGGTTATCTCCGTACAAATATGTAGGTGTTTGCAGCATTTGTAATGTTCTCAGTGGTTTGGCCCATTGAGAAAGGAAGGTTTGCTCAGGAGGAGTTTCTGATGTAGATTAGTGATTAAAGTCACAATCCTATACCTACTTCTGGTACAAGACATAATCACTTGTGTCTTATAATGTCTGAAAATGTTGAGGAAAGATCTGTTTCCTCCCCCCAGTGTTGATCAACTGTTTGTTGATGCTCAAGCAGATTAAGTTTTGCACTGACAGCTGTGGTTAGAGCTTATGTAACAAAGAGTACAAAACGGACCCTTGTTTATATAGGTTAGTAAGTCAGAGCAGGTAAATAACATCAATTGAAAGAGTAAAGAAGGTACAAGCTTTAAAGCCTTCATCAAAACATAATCTTGTGTACATACTCTTGCAGAAGCATTGCTGTTTATGCCTATGTTTCTGGCAGCAGTGGTAGATCTGATATTCATTAATTCAGTGGAAAATGCATGGCTGACATCCAAGACATTACTATGAAAATAGAAGTGTTCTGGATATTCTTTGGCAGTCACACCCCTGGCCATCAGCACTACTACAATGAAATTTGACTTCCCTGTTCAAGTTTCAAAATAACTCTGTTTTCTTCCGGACAAGAAGTGATGCAAATAAAGCCAATACACATGCCTAGAAAAGAATGAGATTAGAGAAAGAAGAGTAATTGTATAAACAAGCAAATTGCATATGTTGTTCTCTATTAACTCATGGCATTTCAGCTGCAGATTCTTGATGCTTGAGAGTAAGTGCAGACTGTGTGTTTAGAACAGGAATCATTCTCACTGTGGTATTTTCTGTACACTGGTACAGGTAACAGAGTTACAGATATGCAACTACTTCATGTGTCCACCAGCACTTTCATTGGAGGAAGGATCACTGGCATTAACCACCTCAACTTTAGCCTGTGCTCATCTACAGAAGCACATCTAATGAAGATGATTGGACTCATAAATTCAAAGGCATAGTTCAGGTATGAGAATTTTAAGAGATAACCAGTCTATCTTAGTAAACCAAAAAGTGCACATGAAGAACATACTATGCAACCAGTCTATCTTAGTAAACCAAAAAGAGCGCATGAAGAACATACTATGTATCCAAAGAAAAAAATTACATAATGCAGAACAGATAAAACAGGGTAATATAAATATGTATTTCATTTGCATTAAGAAGCTTCAACTGAGAAGCCAAACCAAATCACTTGCAATATGTTTGTTTACTAGTGTTTTTAATAGAGACTTAAATCACAGGAACCTGAGAAGCCAAACCAAATCACTTGCAACATGTTTGTTTACTAGTGTTTTTAATGGAGACTTAAATCACAGGAATGATCCAGCCCTCAGCTCCACTAGTGGACACCAGATCCAGTTTCACCAGGAACTTGTGGTGCAGTGATCCTTCAAGCATTCCCAGCAGCTCTGGCTTCTGAGGAACCACTGCCTTAAGTAGCAGAGAGGTGACCACAGTCCCCAGGACACCTCTGCCGCGACAGGGAACAGGAACACAGTCTGAGATTATTCACACGTCCCATGCATTGTTCCCAGCAAAAAGGGAAAGACCATTCCCTCAGCTGGGCAATAACTGGTGGAGGGTGGTGAAACAGAACAAGAATATATGGAAATTTATAAAAATGAGGAAAATGTTTATAGAATCACCACGACTAAATTTTCCAATATTTCTTTCCTGGTCAAAAATTTGGCAAGAAATTTAGAAATGACTCACCCTAAGTCCCCCTGGCTAGGACCATGCTTCACTTTATGTTGGGAAGCTGCAAGGAACATCAAAGGAATTATTAGCAGAAAAGGAGGAGAAATAAATAGGACTCACAGGACACATCTGAGGTCAAGAAATAAAGTCTAAATGGAGGTGGAAGGACTGGAAGATAGGAAGAAAATACAGTGAAATTCCAGTGATTCCCAGGGAATCTGGGAGATATAATCCAAGAGAGACTTTCAATGGAGAAAATTAAAATGCATTACTGCTTTAAGATGCTTAGGAATCACAGTAGTCAATGACTCAGGAAAGTGCATGTCACGTAGTACACAAACACGCAGACAGCGTACGCTGCACATCACACGAAGGAGTTAGGTGCAATTCCTACAGCCTCTTCTCAAATCTTACTCAGTTTCTCAACACCAGCTAAACATAAGGATTTATCAAGCCATTCAGCAACCCAAAGCAATACAGTCAACAATGAAGACACAGGAGTGACTAATTAGTGATTTAAATTTATGTAGGAAAGACTACAAAAGGTGAAGCTCCTACACCACTGACAGTCACAGAACTCTGATATTGGAAGACTTGCACCTCTTATTCCACAGGTTGTTTAGTAATCAATAAAGAGAAAGACACAGCTGTTTATATTCTAGTCCCAGTTGAAAGGTGGTTTATCTGTTGCTATGGACTCTGTTGGGGCTGGAATTTCAGTCAAGAAATAAAAGAACATATGAATGATGCAAGAGAGAGGCCAATTACAGAACAAGAGAAATGGACCTATGTAGGATAACTAGCACAGCAGAACACTATAAAAGCATAGAAGATATTAAAAAGTATTTCTCCTCTCTCGCTGTACAGAGCAGTGCAGTTCATCCCTACATCTACTGCTGCCCTGAATTCCAGTGCAACCTAGACTAACAAAATCCATTTGCTGCTTTGATCCAACAATGGAGTGCAATAATCTGTGGAGGAAAAGGAAAACATTTCCCAACTGCAAACTGACATTGCTGTCAATTGCACTCTCCAGAGTACAGATCCAACAGAAGAATGATCAGTAAGTCCTTCCATTTCATTATTCAAACATCAGGAATACTTCAATAGATGAGGTTCAGAATATTAACCAGGAAACCCACTTTAACTAGTTCCACTGGTCCGTTATCCAAAAGAAATCTGGGCAGTGTTTTCTCTGACTTAGTACTTTCTTTAGCTTACCTGATCAAGGAGCTTAGCATTCAAAAGTCATTAGGCTTCTTTAGAGGAGACTACATGCAACTTTCTGATCATTAACTGCCAGGAATGAACAGTCTTTTCTGCAAATAGGGATTGCTAATGATAAATAACATCATGAACAAAATACAGATTGTCTCTCTTTATCATCACCTTACTCTGTCTCAAAGTGGATTTTATTCTAGAATCTCACTAATTAAGCCTCACTGACCAATTTTAACCTTCATCTGTGTTCCTTAAAGGGTGGAACTGTCAGGGCTTTGGTTGCTATGCACTATCATGGCTGGGAAAACCTTTGTAAATCCAATTGATCTTTCTTATCTCTTCTGTTACTCTCCATTACAGAAAAAAAGGATGGGGGAAAGCAGCTATCTCCTAACTACTGTTCTGTGGCTGATGAGGATTTTCTTGGCTTTTACAACTTTACATCTATCAATATTCTGCATTTTCAATACCTACCAAATGCAGCTGATGCCTAGAGTCAGTGACAGAACAAACCTCCCAACACACAACTGTTAATGCCAGG
The DNA here is from genome assembly GCF_000695815.1 of Acanthisitta chloris. Taxonomy (NCBI): domain Eukaryota; kingdom Metazoa; phylum Chordata; class Aves; order Passeriformes; family Acanthisittidae; genus Acanthisitta; species Acanthisitta chloris. Next base: position 9,146 of record NW_008650917.1, on the reverse strand, counting down.
TAAGAAACACATCTTCACTAATAGAGAGTGCTGTAAAGAAAAGACACGCAAACACATACAGAGAGGGGGAAAATAAAAAAGAAGAGAGAAGAACACCCAAGGCCTTGTGTTAGCAGTGATGAATAGACCCCAATAAGTACTTAAAGGTAGTTGAGAGACAGAAAGTTCAGGAAATTGGCTGGTAGAAAACTTTTGCTCCAGAAAAGCCTGCCATGGAGGACCTGAGCAAGGAGACTGTGAAGTAATTAAACAGGAATCTAAAGATTACTATGAGACAAAACTTAGGGAACAGTTTTAAAATATATGGAAATATATGGAAAAGGAAACAGGAAATTGAAACAAAGCAGAAATTCAATACTGATTTCTGATTTGACACTAAGGACAGAATTCATGATCACATTCAATGGCAAATGGTCTCTCACAGCACTGTTGACTTCAGTAACTTCTCAAAGCACAGCACATTCTGAAAAAGCTTTTAACTAGCACAAGACTTATCTAGCTCGATACTATGTGCTAGAAGCTCACAGGGAATTTGGGAGGATCCAAGGAGGCTAATCACATCCTTAGCTATTCATGCCAAAAGCAGGATGGATGCAAAGCAGCAGTTTTTGCATGCAGTCATACAGGTCACACACAGCTAGTTGGGCTTTCAAGCATGACCACAGCAGAAATCTCTTTGAATAACAAAGACCTCTGAAGTCCTCAAGCTTTTTAGAGGAATAAAGTTATGAAAGGAACAAAACCAAATATCATAAAACAACTTTAGTTTCTGTTTCATTCAAGAACAGACTAATTTTTCTCAAGCATTACGAAGGCACTTACTCATTACTAATCCACAGGCATTAAAAATTAGTGTTCATAATAAGCTAGGAAGGACATTAAAATCATTTCTTAAAGCAGTACAAGTGCTAAGTAATTCATGTAAGTAACAAAAGCACTTTAGTACAGCAAGCACAGAGAAAAATCCACCAAGCACTGTTGGGCTTGGGCATTTCTGCAGCATATTCCCAGACCAAGGAGCAGAAAGGAACATGGCTCATGAGTGATTTCTGAAGAGTCAGGAGGCTCTGGCAAGGCAGAGCTAATAAGACATCCTTACTCAAAGTATTCCATGCAGATCCACCTGAGAAATCTCTTCACAATTTCTGGGTATTGCTCCACACCTGCCCTTAGTCACATGGTGCTTAACTGTAGTTGAAGTAATTAGTTTTACCAGTCTTCAGTAGCTACACTCAGTGTGGCCCCTCTGTCTGGGGAAGATCAGGGGCTCTTAAAAACTGCTGTCTCATAGGAAATATCATGGGGAAAGAGCCAGAACCATAGCTCTCACACATAGGTAATGGGGTAAAATAGTTAATTAGAAGTACTGTGATGGATCCTAACAGGTTTCAGAGAGCCAAACTACCCTCAGCCAGCACAGCTGCACTGGAGTCAATCATTCTCTCTGGTTAGTTAAAAGACAATGATTTTAGACCTGGTGCACTTCAAAAACATCGTATTTAAAGGTTTCCCTCATTTGAAAATACCTTTTAAGCAGGTTATTATTCAATTTAGAAACTAACTTTTACTTATTGCTTAGATTTTTAACACAATAAAAATCATTATTTATACCGGGTGACACCTTAAGAAATCATCATGCAACATTCAAAAGGTCTGTGATTTTCTTCATAGGTACTTAAAAGCTGTTTGACTAAACAAATATGTTTCATTTGCACAGTATTCTAGGAGGACTGGAAAGCAAAAACAATGAAATTGTGCCCTGTGGAAAAAATACCTGCTGCTTTATTTTTCTTGAAAGTATTTGGATCTGCACTAAGAAAAACGTTTCACAAATACATCCTAGAAAAATCAACATTTTCACCCACTGTGGTTTGAATATTCTAATTCTGTCCAGTTGCATGTCTCTGTGAAAGCCATCATTAGGTAATTTGCTGTCCCATAGCAACCACTTGGTTTTCTCAGGGAAATAAATTATTTTTACCCCCCCAGGCAATACCTTTCTGTGTGGTTTCCTAAATGAAGCTGTTTGTAATCTGAAGCTAACATCACAATTTGCACTGTGCTTCCCAGGGATTTATACCTATGTATGTGTAAAATAAAATGCTAACCATAGGCTTTTCTAACTGTATATATGGTGCATGTACAGAGAGAGAGAGAGAGAGAATCTGACATTTTATATAAAAATCCTGGAGTCTTTAATAACATATTTCTTAAGATTACAGATTAGAGTTAGTAGATTAATTTGCATTATTGAACAATCACCTGGAAGAGAGCAATGGAAAGAAGAGCAAAGGATTGTTTTAATGATCTGAATATGCAATGATAATTTATATCTGAATTTACTAAGTGATAGGAAAGTAAATAAGACACCAGAGACTTCAAGCCACTTGGGAGGATCTTCCTGCAACTGTCAGAACTGACAGTTTCATGGCAATCCAAAAACTTCAAGGCTGCTGGCCAGAGCCAGCAGTTCTCAAATGAGGGTTCTCAGCTCTTCACCACAGGTCTCTGTGGAGTTGGCTTTTTCTTAAAAGGGGTTTTTAATTATTCAATCCCACTAAAATGACTATACCTATTCTAAATAATTCACTGATGCTATTTTACTGTGCAAGTCACTGCTGAAATTCCCTACAGGCATTACACCGAAGCAAACATGACAAGAGAAGTACAGAGTGTAGTAGTAAGGCACCAAACCAATAAAAAGAGCCACAGAAGTAGACCTTGTACTACACCATGACTCACTGTAATCATCTGAGCACTTGGGTGCTGACCTGAAGGTTATCTCCCCATTCAAGCATAAAAGGAGCATCATGAGAGAAGAATTTATTTGATTGTTTTTTCTGAACTTGGCAATCCTATCATGCCTTATGACATCAAAATGTTACTGATTTAAAGTCAGAACAACAAGGGGCACTGGAATGTGCAAAAAGTATCCCAGGGGAAACTCAAAATGCTTGAGAGATGGAAGGCAAAACAAGATGCAAACACCCACACAAAATACTGCAGGAAGATAGGAAGTAAGTAAGAAAAATAAGATTCAAGTAGCTGTTGTACTACACCAGATCTTTAGGAAATCTGATTTCTCCACCTAAATTTTGAAAAATAAAACCTTGAGAAGCTTACAAAGGGTAAAGCTTTCAATTTCCATGAGTGTTCCTTAGGATTGCTGATTTCAGCAAAGATGACATGTTTCCATCTCCAATTACCCAACCTTTACAAACTAATACAGAAAGAAGACTAGTAGGCATCTGTTTGTTCTCACTGCACAATTTCAATTCTTTTGTCATTAAGCTTTAATGCAAGGAAAAGACATGATGCGAACAGCGTTTGGGTGATGATGCAATGTGATGGGTGCATTGCATAATGTCACAGGATATCAAAAGATATGTCCTGGTGTAACCTCCCTCATACACAGTGAGAAGCTTCTGAAAATACAGAAGGCAGCTAACAGCTTTGAAGCAGTTACTGGAGAGCTGTCACTTGTTTGCAATAACCGAACAGGATTTCTGACTATCCAAGCCTTAGTGGCCCAAGCTGCTCAAATGCTTAGTTATGAAACTAAGCTTTCAGTAGCTTCTGCAAGGCTCCTCTTTCTTCTTAAATTTATTATGATTTTTGTCATATGAACATGGAACAGAACGGTACAAAAGCGACTTAAGGCATGTTTCATGCTCCATCGTTTGGGGCTGACTCAAAGCTGTGCTAATTAAACCAGAGCTCCCCAACTGGGCTTCTCATTCCATCAGTCAGGGATGCCTGGGTGACCTAGACATTTCAGTCATGGTTTTGCTCTCACTGCATGTTCTGAAAGAGGGAGGCCTGATCTAAGAGCTTGTTGGGCTCAAGGAACTGGTAAACCATCAGTTAAGTCAGCTCAAAGCTGTTCAAGAGATATCAATTAGTGGAAGCAGAAGTAGTAGTTTTGCATATTGGTTTTCAAACATGTTTGGGCATTTTCATTTTCAATACTTCGTCTAAATTCCAAAAATACTTGGTCTAAATTCCTCTTCAGTTGCACATTCACAGTGTTAAGAAATCCTATCAGGCCTCAGTGCCTTTTTCCTGGGTATAAGGGGATGCCCCATACTGTGTGTTTATGAACATTTTTTCAGGTAAAGATGGAGTAGAATTAGGAACCCATGAGATTTTAATTCCTTGTTAAGCAATTGTCATGGCAGATTCTGACAAGAACAGAAAAAAAAGTCATAAAACTAAGCAATCCTCAAGATAATTTCCAACTTCTAATAAAAACAGAGCACAGTACATCCATACATTTCATTACAAAGGCTGTAACCATGGTAGAAAACGCAGCTCAATTTGACTCTGACAACCTGTAATCCTAGTTATGTTTGAATAAAAATTCAAAAAAAATCTCCAAAGCCACTGCATCAGAACTTGAAATCAAGAAAAACAAACCCTAATCAAATTGCATTGAAAACTTCCTACATTTTAGCTAGGGCTCAAGGGAAAGGCTTAAAAACATTCCTGTTATAGCACAGCACCACTTTGGCTGAAAGAACATAAAATACACTAAAAAAGGATAATGGAGAAGACTGGAGAAGGGAATTCTGAGTGGAACTATGAGCAAACAATGGTAAGAGATTGGAGATCCACTGTCAAGTCTCCAGGCATGGATAGATAACATCTTCCCACGCTGGACAAAGAGCAGAGGAGTCACTGCATAGCTTTTCAGAGGGTCAGCAAACTGAAGCATTTTCATTAAAATGTTGGCTTCACTGAACTCTTCCCCAGACTCTTCTCACAGATATTGACCTCTTCTCCAAAATCAAAAAAGTGTTATTGGAAATCTCTAGTCAGCTCCAAGTGGGTCAACACTGCATAGGCAAATTTAAAAGCTGTCAACCCTATTAATATTACCAGGGGCTGCTGGTCTCCAATAAATGCCAATCTAAAAGAATCTATGTCCTGATAATTTCCTGAAGTAATGTAATACATAATAAATACAATATGTAATGTAGTAATTACACATTGAGTAATTATTTCTTTCCTTGAGACATAACAGTGGCAGTAATGTTAATCTCTTTCAACTGAATGTCTTTCACCAGGAGTTTAAGTGACTTATCTTCAAACTTCCTCCACTACAGAGAGGCAATTTATACCATAATGCACAACAGTTATCCCATATGATTTATTCCTCCAAAATGCACTGTACAGGCATTTACAAAAACAAGGACTCTAAAGTAGATCTTACACTCATGATGGAAAAAGTATTGGCTAATCCATCCCTGCTGATTTTAAAAGAAGTTTATTTGGGTTTCAGAGAACTGTGAATGTGGCTTTTGTTGCTCCAACATGTATTTAAGTTCTGAAAAGACTTCCTTTGATCCAGCATCAAACACTTAGTCACACTCATTTCTGAAACTCACATCCACAAAGAGATAAAGTACAGGTAAAGTGTCAGGAGAGTACAAGCAAATACACCTAAAACAAAAAAAAAGTTGTTTCAACATCTCCTTTATACTTCTGATAATACTCAGTGAAAAATCTCAGACTGGTTCTTGTTCTCTAAAGTATCTGAAGCATTTTGTTTCAAGTTTTGAGAACTTAATTACTCTAAAATGGCTTCTGTCACTCACTGCACCATGAAAAATGGATACACACATTCCCAGATGTCTGTACACATGTCCACACACAAGTGGGTTTGCTGTAGGCAAACTACAGGAGCTCTTTATGTAAGCTTTCCTTTTCTAAACTGTTCTTGACAAACATACATGAGTAAATATGGTAAACTTGAGCTCGTATATTCCACAACCATTCTCCCTGGAATTCTGCATGGCTCACACAGACACCTTGCAAAACTCAGGGCAGCACCAAGACATTTGGCTCAATTAAATTCCAAGGTTAGGATGTTCAAAAGGACATCTATGCCCAAATTCTGTTGGCTTTGAGTAAAAATTAAGCAGCTATTTTTTCAATACTTAACAAAACTCCAGTCTACATTGTTCAGTGAAATCTGGAGTCTTCCTAGCAAAAACTGAATTGCAAACCACATTAAACCAGTGTGCTAATTCAAAGTAACATATCTGCATGTATTAAGCAATAACCATTATCACAGAGCCTGGAAAAACCCCTAAACCTATCTGCACTCATGGAAATATTTATACACATGAAAAAAAAATAAAATCAGTTCTCAAACATCTCCAGAAGTTACAGCCCCACAGCATTCTATCTGACACGTGGACTGGGGTCATACAGCATTTAATAACTATTTTTGATATATCATTTCATATATATTGGCATAGTATAAAACATATTAAGAAGTTCATTCTGTTAGTCACAATGCATACCCTAAAACCACTTTATTTAATCCATCCATCCTTTCCATGTTCTGAGGCCCAAATGAGGAGTTCGGAGTCATTCTGAGCCTAAAACTTTTAAGAGAATCACATAAATATGCTTTGGGTTGGAAGGAATCTTACTGGCCAAGACCCACCCCCCGCCATGGGGAGGGACACCTCCCACTAGCCAAGGCTGCTTCAAGCTCCATCCAACCTGACCTGGAACACTTCCAGGGATGGAGCAGCCACAGCTTCTCTGGGCAACCTGTGCCAGGTGCCTCACCACTCTCACAGGGAAGAATTTCTTCCTAGAGATCCTCTGCATCCACCACCAACTTAAGCTCAAGACAACAGACTCTGGGTCTGTGAAGCATTTCCTTATGGGAAAGCTCTGCTCCTAAAATACTTCGTTTCATGGATTTTCCTTCACCAGGAATAAGATCACCAAAATCTACTACTGTCCCCAAACAGAAAAATGACCATGGTTAAACCCTTACCTGACAGCAACTGATTCCGGGGACTTCTACTTGGATATGGGAAGCAGGATCCTTTAAGAAGGGCAAGGAACGAATGCAACATCAAAAAGAAGTTAGGTGTCAGAATTTGATTTTAAGGGGACGCTGAACGCAGAAGTTTATGGAAGCAAAGCTCTGCTGATGGCATGGTTCAAAAATGAAAGAGTGGACAAAATAAACATCTAGAGGAGATGAGGAAGCAAACACTCCACTTCCTCTTAGTTCCTCCTGCTCATCTGTCACTTCGTACATGAAGTGAGGAAATGAGGATGAGGTTCTGGAAGGCAATGACAAGCATTAAACATGGTTAAGACTAGCAGAGGAAGGTGATAGGATTTTCAGACTGGAATATCTTAGTGATACACCTGGAACAATGAGACGCTGCTTTAACTGCAGTGCTTGGAACGACACACATGCAAATCAGGGAGCGAGTTCTGCAGTGATGGCCAAGGCCCCAGCACCACCCCCTCCCTGCTCCACCGAGCTAGAAGCACCAGCACAAAAAGATCACTTATCTTTTTGGAAAATGGCTTACACAGCATGTTCTGTCATCATTTCAAACTTTAATCACATCTCAAAATCATTTTGCTCTGTTTCCTTTCTATTATTCTTTGGCTATGTTTTGAGAATTCGTGTTGTATGACCTGAAACTAACCCTAGGAATGTGCATTTCTGACAAAGGTTTTCTCTGCAATTTTCAGTGTCTGTACATCAATTACTATAAAAGGTTCACAAAATACTCACAGGACTGGGTTTGAATACTTATGGCATCCTGTTCTCGTAGTGCCTTGTTTGCTATACAACCCCTACAATTTCACACACTTGCAATCTTTATCTTATGAAATGTCAAGCTAGATTTAGTTTAAAAGCATTATTTTACACTATACTTATCTACAGTTCATGTCTGGATGTCTGTAAATTCAAGGGATTTACAGTTGTCCAAAGTTGTGCTTTATGAGACTGTTTTATTCAGTAGCATGATTCATATTTTTAGGAAGCTCTTTTTAACCACACTCCCACAGGATACTCATATTAAACACCATTATCCAAAGTATTTGGTATGTCTGATATATCCCTGGAAGTTTTCACATTTCACCATTCCAACAGAATATTTTGTTTAGAATGGCCTATGACATAAGTTTCAGAGTTTTGATACTTTAGGGATCAAATTATGGTTTTGAACAGATTCCCTATCATTCTAAGCCTAACCACAAGGACACAAGTACAATAGTTACACTTCAATTTTCTAGAAATCTGGACTATCAAAGAGTATTTCTCCTATAAGCTGAACAAGAAGAAAATACCTGTCTAACCCAGGGACTGAAACAAGTATACAGTGAGATACTCAAATGCCACTTAATAAATTTATAAGGGAAAAATTTGAAGAGGTTTTCCTTGTAAGTGGATCTTGTTGGGTTCAAGTGTTGTTTCAATTATTACAGCATTTAATGTGTTTAGATGTGCCAACAGGAAACACTCCCCACATTATACACAAGAACTGGATCTATGTGTGCCCCAAGGATGCTACTGCAGCAAAGGATCACAGCCTATATTCCAATTATCCTTTTGGGACATACTAAAGAGCAAAAAGGAAGTGTAAGAAGAAATCTGAGTGTTGTCAGTTGACTGTAGTGGCAGAAAAATTAGAAACAAAACCCTGTTCCTAATAGTTTTCAGGAAGCTTAAGCAGCAGGTACAACAATTTAAATCTTGAGGGGGAGTCCCAAGGAAAGGAAGTTTGTAATGGAAAACTGGCAACTGACTTGTTCATTCAAATAACAGGTAGTCAAACTGGAAAGAAGAGAAAAAGCAAACATTGCCAATATTTTGGCATTTGTGGGAGTTATCCAAAAAAAGTATATCTAGGCTCTCTCCAGCTTTAACCTGAGAAAAAAACTGCACATTAATGCTGCAAAGGCGCTGACACTTTTCATCTGCAGCCCACTCAGCCAAGGAACATCCACTTATATACCCTCATGCATTATTCACCAGGAAAATTGAAATCATCTACCAGTGGTTAAGCAGCTCAGAATCAAATGCAAATCAAGGGGAAGCAGTTAAGAACGAGGATCATTCACAACTCCTGACACTCCTCCACACGACTGGAGACTCCCAGAGGAGCAGCACAAATCCTTACAACCCCAATCCCAGTAGCTGCAAGAGGCTGGTGCAGCTTAGCCTCAGAACTAGGCTGTGTCTGTCGCGAGGCAAGAGCTCTGACCTACGCCCATGCTTGCAAAAGAACTTGCTATACCTTTTAGTCAAGTAGATTCTCACTTCTTGTCAATAAATGCATTTTGGCCACAACAATCCCACCCAGTGCTCCAGGCTG
>NW_008650916.1:144762-148949 GCF_000695815.1 Acanthisitta chloris | reverse complement strand
GTATAGCATATGTGTTGAATTTGGTCTTTGAACAGGAAACAGGCATCACTGTATTGTTTAGCATGTTTTAAAAATGCTGTGAATAAAAATTACTCCTACATGGATAACTTAAAAACAGATCTCCGGTTTTTTTGTGATACTAAATAAAACCAAATGCACAACCCTCATTTTCTGGAGTAAGGCAAACCCTGATTTTCTGTATATTGCAGTGGGCTCAAAGTTGACTTTTATCACTCTAAACTGAGTAAGTAGCTCCATTAAGATGCTACATCATTGCTCAGACAAAACCTAATCAAGTCTTAGAATTACTGTGAGAGGAATAAGGAATAAAGGAAATGGTTACACCGACATGTTACTTATTTCTGTATAATACCAAATAGCATATAGAGTCCTGATTCCAGCATCTCAGGGAGAAGTGAACAACCTTGGAGAAGGTGGAAAGAAAGGTGTCAGAGATGATCTTAGTACGGACTGTCCAAGGACACTAAAAGTTTTGAGATGAGGAAAAATAGCCTGCAAAAAAAGTTAATATGAGACAGTTCTGTAAAATCATTAAGTGATATGGAGAAGGGAATAGAGAATTGTTATCTGCTGTTTCCTTCAACACGAGGATGAGGGGGTATTAAGGGATTTGCAGATAGCCAGCTTGGAACAGACAAAAGAAGTGAACTTCCAGATGATGCACAGAGAAACTGTAGGCTCTTCTACAGCATGTTGCAACTACTGACACTGCACTTCCATCCAGACAAGAATAGCCTCAAAGCGAAAGTATATGTTGAAGCTATTGAATGAAAAGTTGCTGAGCCTCAGATTGCTGGAGGATGCAGGAATATTTTGGAGATGGCTCACTTTGGACTTAACCCCATATCCACTTTTGTCGGCTTCTCAGGGCATGACTGGAGATTTATCAGTTGGGATACTGGCTTAGATTCTCAGTCCTGAGAGTGCTGAGAAATCCAGTACAGGAAAGCAGAATGGAATATAATCTGGGAAGTGCTAGGCATTATGGTTTTACAAGTCCATTTTTTTGTGGAGTTGAGGAAGGGGTCTGGAAACAATGACATTGTTTTCTACAGGATTTAACCATTAGAGATGCTTGGACCCTATATGGCTGTTGAGCAACTTTTGCAATGTGAATTTTCGGCTTCTTACTGAACGTGCACATTATAGAGTCTGTGAGTCTGTGTTATTTTTCCATGGTGTTATCTTTTCACTTCCAAGCAACCTAAAGCTAAGTGAGATTCTGTGTTTTTCAGAGTTTCTCTTGGGTGCATTGAGTAGCACTGAAACATACATTAATGATCAGATGGTTTTCTTTGCTGTTGCTTGTGGAATTGCTGTGTTCATCGTTTTACATATGTCCTTAACTGTTTCTTTTTCTTGCAGTAAGAACTAAAAGTTGAGGTGAGGACATACTGAAGATGGAGAGTTTGTCTCCCACCCCCTTTACTGTACCAGAGTTTTATAATGCGTTAGCAAAAGTGTATCATAAGCACTTTATCCTATACAAGTCCATGTGGGACAAAGAAGGCTGTAGAGTTTCCTTTATCACTAATTTGGCTGATAGATAAATTTAGGAATTAAATATTTTTTGTTTAAACCCATTGCATATTTCCTCTTCCCATCATTGAACCCAATAACCTAATATTGAGCTATGTAAAATGGCAACTTTTTGAAGACTTCTGCTATTTCTGTGAAAAGTCAGTTTAGCATTTTGTGCCATGAAAGCATGAGGATGTCATAGTTGCCATGTCAGTACTCTGCTGTCTGCTTTTCAGAAATGGAACTGACTTGCTGCTGCCTGTGTAAGTGAGAACAGATTAATGTCTTTAGTGTACTGACTTTCTCTGCTTTACACAGGTTACTGTGATTATGGTTAAACTGCATGTTGCTATAGTGGTGAAACAGCAAGCTGGTTGAGGGAGATGATTGTCTCTCTCTGTTCTGCACTGGTGCAGCCTCGCCTTGAGTCCTGTGTGCAGTTTTGGGTGCCTCAGTGTAAGAAAGATGCAAATATATTAGAGAGTGTCCAAAGGAGGGCAATGAAGATGATGAAGGGTCTTGAGGGGAAGCCAAATGAGGAGTGGCTGAGGTAATTTGGCATGTTCAGTGTGTAGAGACTGAGAGGAGACCTCATTGCAATCTACAGCTTCCTCATGAGGGGAGGGGCAGGCACTGATCTCTTCTCTCTGATCACCAGTGGCAGGACCCAAGGGAATGGCCTGAACCTGTGTCAGGAGAGGCATAGGTTGGATATTAGGAAAAGGTTCTTCACCTAGAGGGTGTTTGGGCTCTGTAACAGGCTCCCCAGGGAAGTGAACAGCACTAAGCCCAACAGAGTACAAGAAGTGTGTGGACAATGTTCAAACGGACTGGAGTTGGACTTTGATGATCCTTGTGGGACCCTTCTAGCTCAGGAGATTCTGTAAACAGCACTGGGAGAAAGCTACTGCCAAGGCTTTAGCTCATGTGTTTTGACTGTCTCGCCTGGAAAGGCTGAAAGGGATGTGGAGAGACTTTTCACAGCTGGCTAACATAGTCAAGGAAGCTATTTGGTGGTTGCAACACCGGAAGCTCTAGCCTTTTACTTTGGGAAAGATGTTTGGGAAGCTGCATATGTCTTTGCTTCTGATAATCTGAGACGTTTGCAGCAATTACTGTACTTCAGTAATTCTGTTTCTGGAAAGATGAGATGTTCAACCAACTCACCTTAAGGAGCTTTTTGTTATGGAATACTGAATGTGGGTATCCTTTTGAAGAACAAACATAGTGCCCATTTTGTTGACTGAGATTTCTGTCTTACATTTTGGAAGTGCATTCTTTTATTTGTGTAGTCTGTCCTCCCAACTGCATTGGTAAAACCCAGCAGCTGGTAATGTTTATGATAATGATCAGTAATCAAATAATTAAGTGTTGACATGCAAATTGTTATTAAGCTTCAGAAATAGCATCTTGTTTTGATGAGTGCAATAGTGCATGACACTGCTGTTTTAGTTTACAAGTTTACAGTGAGGAAATAATCTGATGGGTGTTTTGGTAAGTGCAGGGATGCATACTTTTCCTAGACCTGAACACTTTTCTTGGTAGAAGCTACCAAGAATTCAGTTTTGGATAATTCTCGCATCTGTGCTATCATGTGGTATTCCTGTATTTTAGGGTTGCTCTTCTATTACTTGTTTTTTTTTCCATGGACTTTGAATCTTTCACTCTTTGGCTTCTGAGGGTGATGTGATTAGACCATTCCTTGTGCAGAAAATCCTGCCTTTTAATTGTTAAGGGTTGCAAGTTTCTCTTGATAGTAGTACATACTGACATAAAAAAAAAAATTTGGATGTAGGTTAATAGAACTCTAGAAGTGTTTAAAGAGGAGTCTGGATCTGGGCCTGGAAGATATGGTTTAGGGTTTAGGGGTTACAGTGGAGTCCCAGGTTAATGGCTACACCTCATGATCTTCCAACCTTGATGATTCTGTGATTGATTCTATGATTCTACATGAGATTTCACTCAGTTTTCAAACAAATAAGGTATATTATTGAAACAATGTAAATAAAATGATGCCTTGAAACAGGTTCATTGCACAAACAAGAAATTAGGTGTTTGGTTTGAACTTTTCTAACAGAAAGCTGTTGCTAATGGAGTTTTTTTTCCACACTACTTCCTCCCCAAAGTGTACATTTTCCCCTTTGTTCCTTGTGCTTAAACTGGTAGCCTTGATGACCTTGCTAGAGTGACAGTATGTAAGCTCAAGCTGCAGGAAGCTGCACTCTGCTTTTGGTGGGATCTGTTTTGTGTCGGGGTGGTCCTTGGAGTGGTTTGCCCTGAGGCTGGAGGTGGGTGGACAGGCCTGGGTGGGTGAGGTGCTGGGAACATGTGACAGGGAGTGCAGGGAGGAGAGTTGTGGCAATGGAGCTCTGCCCTTTGTAGCTAGTAGAGCAGCTAGTAGAGAGCTGTGGCTCTCTATTGAATGTTTATGTCATGCTGTATTGATCTGATATTGGGCTGTAGGTTTTCTTCTGATTGCTTGTGGAGAAAAATGGAGTTTTTCTTCTTTTGGATGGAGAAATTGACTATGAATGGTGGTGATTATCACCTGAAGAACTAGAGGTTGACCACAGTTATGGGTGGAAACTTGCAAGGTCTCTGTAGTGGTATGGAAAACTTTCTCTGGCTTTGTTGAGAACTGAAAT
>NW_008650916.1:133856-144733 GCF_000695815.1 Acanthisitta chloris | reverse complement strand
AGTGTTGGTCAGGGTTTCTGTGAGGTGGGGAGGGAACTTTTTAGCCCTGAGTAACTTTCTTCTATCCCTTTTGGACGTCTTTAGAGAATTGTTGTGTACCAATCTCCATTTATTGTGTGATTTAGACATTGGCTGTTGACAGTCTCTGATCTTTTCTGCTGCTTCCTGGCATGGTGTGCTGTAATCTTTACAGCTGTTGATGTTTGTGTCTGCAGTGTATTACAGGCTATTTGGAGCAAGTTTTATTCTTCATTTAGCAGATACTGTTGTCAGCAACCATGCAGGCAGGCCTTAATGACTTGCCTAATGAAAACCAGAAAGCAATTTACCTGAACTTGATTTCCTTCCCCTTTCGGATGGGGCTGTGAAATCCAAGCCCTTTTGGCCTGCTTGTGGTAAAGACTACAAAGTTTGCCTCTGTAAAAGTGCCTCTGGCAAAGTTTGCTAGCATAGTGCTATAGGGTTAATTACTGTTTTTATAGCACCTTATCAGCAGACCTTTTGGAGTGCTTTGCTAGCATTAGCCTTCACCTTGTGCTTGTTGCAAAGGGGGCTATGAGCAGCTTTATTAGGGTGTTGCAGAAGTCCGTAGTGTAGCATGATGCTTGCCCTTCTTGTCATGTTGCTCATAAGGATCCTCTGTGTTCACGTGTAGCATACAGAGTCATTTGCATAACTAATACATTACTTTGAAATGGAGGTATTTCAGAATGTAGCATCCAGTATTTATGGAGGAAAAACTTCAGAAGTTCCTTCCTTCTACTCTTGTGTAAAAATCATTTAGGTGAAAATACAACATTGTTCATCTTTTTAAATCTCTAGGCAACTTGCTTTTTATTTTTCTTTTACATACATATACTGTTAAGAATCTGCTATATTTTGTATCATTGTCTAAGAGGAGGAAACTTTCATTTCAATGTCAATTTGTCAATGTGTCTTGCAGAGCTGTGTCTGGAAGGAAATGCTGCTGAAATCCTCCTGGTTATTTTACTTCTCTGTTCTTCTTAGGCCAAAATCAGTTCTGAAATGGAGGAGGGGTGCAAGATGCTGAAGCATGTACGAGGTGAAGATACGTGGATGCTTGCTGATGTGAATGAACGTGTGGAACAACTGGAGAAGGTGATGGAGCTATAAATCACTGGATTGGGGTGTTAGTCTTACAGCATGTTTGTATGAACAGAAGGCTTTGAGGGCTTTAAGACTCTTTATAAACCTCCCAATTTCTGAATTTGTTAGGCTTTGATATTGGTGTTTTTTTAAAGTGGAAATAATCCTTTACTCACAAAGAAAAAAATTTCTGTCCATGAACTCCAGCTTTAATTTCTACCGAATACAGAAGAATGAGTGCCAGACAAGAATAGTACCATGAGAAGAAATCTGGAGGGTCCAAGGCTTCATAGCGCTCTCTTTTGTGGTCATTCACAGGAGAAGTTGTAATGGAGCCTCTGAACAGCATATTCCTTTAGTGTAGCAATCCGTGCAGATATTTCAACAAAGGAACTGTGTATTGATCATGTAGTGATGCCTGAAGGAATAGATTTGGCAAAAATAGAAGTAGTGTAGTAGATATCCTGTGTATAATTATGGTGCCTTAATTCCAATGAAAAAGATAATGAGATGGGAAGACAAATCAATTGTGGATGTGAGGCATGTTCTCCCTGTCCATACCATCCCACCTCAGCCCACCCTTCCCCCCAGTGAAGGAGAGAAAGGGTAGTAAAAGTAAAATGTAACTGTGTGTGTTTTGCCTTTTTTTAAGTGCAGTTTGGTGAGTGGGTTGTGATTAAAATTTTCTTGCATGTGGGTGATTTTGTTTACTGGATCTCATTTACAAACATTTACTTGTAGGAACATTCTGTGCAGAAAAAAAAGAAAAAGGATAAGCATTCAAAAAAAGCTAAGAAAGAAAAGAAGAAAAGTAAGAAACAAAAATCTGAAAAGAAGGATGACTTACCTGATAGTTCTTCAGTACGTAAGAAATTTTAAAATACTTCAAATTGCGTTCTTAAAACTTGAACCATTTTAGTCTCTGTGGGTACACATGGTTAGTAAAATTAAGACTCATTCTTACCATTTTCTGTTGGGAAAAACTGTGGCAAGATTTGTCAATATCCTGAGTATTTAATCAATTTAAAATATGCTATTATGTGAGTGCTATAAGGGATTTATAGTTTTTCAGGAGAGAGAAACTGAAAAAAATCCTCATTCTGGGATAGAAGAAATTCATAGGTTCCATGCAGTCCCTGGGATGTGGTATAATGATGTGTCTAAAATTGCAAATGCTTGAGTTTGATTTTAAGCATGAGTTACTGCTGCCTTTCTCCATGAGCGTTCAGCCATGGACACTGCCAACAACATGGGAGTTGTACATAGGTCTGAAGGACTTGTGCATTTGAATCTGTAAGCAGATGCCTTCACATTGAGGGGCTCTCTGGCTAAACAGTGCAGAGGCTGCTTTAGAAATCTGGGTGCTGCTTTCTGGGCGCGTCGTGCCTGGATTTTGGTGCAAGTCAGGTGGCACTGTGTTTTTAATTTTCAGAGTCTCTCTTACTGTGTGAAGGAATGAGTATGATGAGATTTATTTTCAGGGACTGATACCAGAGATGAACTGTGATGTAGTGTGGGAAGTAACCCAAGGCACTCCATTTCCCATGGGAGTCACCAAAACCCTTCAGATTACAGCAGTGATTCCTACAACACAGTCCTGGCTGTAACTTTAATCTAAAGTCTGTAATTCCTGTGATAGGTTCGTGTGAAAAAAGCAAGGAAACTGTTCAATGGGGTCCTGTTTGCTTCAAGTGTAAAATCTCAGTACACTGTTTGCAAGCACAAGTGTGGGAAGCGAGATATGAAAATAGGAGAAGATAGCATGTACAGTGCTTTACATTGTGCTGTGTAACTGAGTTTACTTTTTTAATGTGAAGCAGTAATGAATTTAGATTGCTTTTTAATTTTATTTTTGTTATGTCATAAACCATTTGGTTTTGGTTTTATTCTGACAGTTTTAACAACAGTGTTACGCAATAAACTGCCAGTATGAACTCCTGTTGCATACTGTGATGTGCTCATGAAGTGTGGTGGAATGTTCTGATCATGAAGGAGGAGTCTTCTATGGGAATATCAATATTCTGGTTTTGTTATCAGTGTTTTTAAATATTAAACAGTATTATATTAGTAATGCTAGTTAGGAATAAGTTTGATTATCAGTATACTTGGCAAGTATTGCATTTTATCAACATACAGTATTATTTTATGTTAAGGTGTTGTTATTATTCTTTACATTGAACTCTTTTTAGGATTCTTCAGTTGAATGGGTTGAGTCAAATGTGTCACAGTCAGATGACACAGAAAAGGCTTGGAAAGTCAGCAAGCAACCAGATGCTGTGAAAGAACCCTCTCTGCAGGTGAGCAGGCTGATAACTACTCCAGAGATAATTCAGTACTACCAGCTGTGAAACATGCTTAGGTTTCTTGACAGTTTTGCAGTGTGTTGAACTAAACCTGTTTTACAGAACGATGTCTTTGTTTAGCTGGGTAAATGCTACATTGCATTCATTGGAAGACTTCTCTACCTAGTAGTTACTTACTGTTTAGCAAGGCACTACACTTAATATTGCCCAGCACCAATTCCTTTCATCATGTTTTGAGGCTCTAAGAACTTAGCTTGATTTTCTTGAAGAAGTCAACTTGAAGATCGTGACTAGGTGTTATTTTTCCTTCATAATTTTGGTGTCTGTTCTACAATTGAATGAAGATTTGCTTCTATGGTCCTTAAACAGTGTCCTGGGTTGCAGTGTGTGTGGGGGTATCCAATGGTATGTATTCTATCATCATCTCCTGTTAAAGCAGGTGGGGCAGTGATCATTATCACCTTGTCCCTCCCTCAGGGCAATCCTGATGGCTCCCTCAGGGGCTGTCTCTGATTTACGGGCTGTCGGGGACCCATGCATGGCACATCCTCCCAGTGGTCCTTATCCCTTGTCCCATGGTGAGGTGACTCACCCCAGGGGTGGGGAGCCAAACATGCTCACAGGGATATGAGCTGGGGTTTGGACCAGCACAGAGCCCTTTGCCTGCTGGATTCCCAGAGGACAGGAGCTGCTGCTGGACCTTCAGGAGAGAACCGGATCTGCGGGATCACTGCTCCAACAAACCCATCACTCCAGGAGGACTGCAGCACCATTCAATTGGACTACTACAACACCCTGACTGACAGTGTCAGGTTACTTTCTGACTCTGTCAGGTTATTTTCTGACTCTGTCAGGTTACTTTTTTTTTGTACTGTTGCATTTGTGTTGTTTTGTTGTGTTGTTCATATTAAATTGTACTTCTGACTCAGACTCTCTCACCGGTTTGCTTTTCAAACCAGCACAAACAGATATAAGGAAGAGAGGTGTTGAACTTGTCAGCAATAGTCTTTATGGAGCCCATGCCTCTTCTGGTCTTTCTAGGTGGAATTTGTGCTCAGTAAGCAGTGTCTTTTCTCAAAAGTGGAGCAATACTGAAATGAGCTTCTGTGATTTTAGTGACAAATGTAGTCACATGCCACAACATCCTTAGTTGTGTGAAAATTATTTTATATTTAGTGTCTGATTTCGCTAAAAGAAGTCCCTGTTTCTTGTTCTGAATTTGTGAATCTTGTTCAGAGAAATAGAAAGGATCTCTGAAACATATCTATCTTCGTGGAAAAGTATGAAGTAATGCAGTATGTATGTCTTGATAATTTATACTGCAAAACCACGTTTTTCCAAGCATTTTATTTGGTATTTTCTTGGCTTTTCTGGTTTTGGATGAAGATTGTTCTTTTGACAGGAATTTTGTGGTCATCCTTACTTTTGTGTTTTTGGCTCACATTATGAACATGTAAATCCATCTCCTGTTGGATTAAACTAAATTAGAGGATGTGTTCTCAAGGTGCACCTAAGGTGCTCCATGAGACCAGTCTTGGACTAGTCCAGACTGCTTACTTAAAAAGACAGAAACAAAATTAAATATCAGCAAACTACAGATTTAAAGCCTTTGCAGAAGGCAGAGGCAGGTTTTTTTTACTGGTGCTCATGCTGGGTTTGGATCAGATGATCTCCAGAAGTCCCATGCACATCTGTGTTTGTTGATCCATGTTCCTTGCTAGTGTGGGCAGAGATACTATTGAATCAGTTGAAGAGATTATTTTTCAGTTCCTCCTCTTTGTTAGAGGAGATCTGAGAAGTGGAATGCTGTGTTTCACCTCTGAAACTCTCTGGTGTGTTGCCAAATATAATTTCTGAACAACATGACATACAGCATTTGTTCAGATTGACAGCTCAGACTTGAACCCTATTGAAGACAGGATGACTGTTCTGCAAGGACATGTTTTAAAAGAGATGTAATCTTGTCATTTTGGTTGCTATACTAGAATCATAGAATTGCTCCAAATACTTGTTTTTGTAGAGCAATTGCTTATAATGTGTATGTCTCTGCTTTCTTTTGAGGCTTCAGGTTTTATGTATATAAAGGCAGTAGGTATATCTAGGCTTTTTATATGCTGCTTTTCTTTAGAGTAGTCCTCATTTTTAAATATCCTTGGTCTGTCTTACGTTTTGTAAATGCAGTTTTCTACCTGATATTCTGGGTACAGTTCCCAGATTTTAGATGTATAATTGCTGAATTTGAGAGTACAGTTAGTGCCAGGATATCTGAGCTATGAACTGTGCTCAGTTGCTGATGGTAGATTTTGTATACACTAAAAGAGATGTCAGAGGTCATGAGATGTACAGTATTTGTTCAACCAAATAATTAGCAGTCTGTACGGTCTTAAATACATTGTGAAGATGTATTTCAAATTACAGAGAGATATTAATGAATTTTATTTGTGTATTAAAAATTGAAAGGTTTGGGTTCTGGAAACCATATTTGCTTTTCATTTCAGTATTTCATATGTGTTTGTAAAGCGTATACTGTTTATTGTCAGTGACATCTGTCAGCAGTTGCACTGGTTTAGTTTGAACATAAACCATGGTTTTGTTGAGATTACAAACACTAATTCTTTGTGTTTATTTTAAAGAGAGAAGACTGGATGAATTTAGACTTCATGTCATTGAAAACCACATCAGTGGCAGCTGTCAAAGGTGAAAGACACAAAGAAAAAGTATTGGAACGACAGAAAGCTCAGGAACTTGAGCAGGTAGGAGGAATTAATATATCAATTATTTTTCTGCATTTTACTAAATTTTGTTTGATGGTTGAACCAATGAATTGGTTAAAATATGTAAGTCTTCCTTGCTATTAAAACAAATGTGTGATGCAGTTTTTACGCCTTCCATGTCTCGGTGGATCAGGGCCTGGCTGGGGCAGGGGTTGCTGTCATCAGGTTAATTCTGTCCACATACATTTTCTGACTGGTTCATTTGTTCATTCACCTTAAATGCAAAGTAGTCTGATCTGAAAACATGTCGCTGATCACTATCTAGTATTTACTTGTCTTCACCTCTCACAGTGGGCCCTTTGTTGCTGTTAGGTTTTCCAGTTAGTTACATTGTGTCTGGGAACCAGGCTGACCTGGAATGCTCTTCCTGTGGAGTATATGGTGCTTTGGCTATTGTCTTTTGAGAAGGGATTAATCTTCCTGGTTTTTTTCTCTACATAATTTTTTTACTGAACATTATTTCTGTGCTATTGAAGGACCATTTAATGTAGAGATCTTAAATCACCAGAATGTCAGCATGTATTATATGGTTAATGACAATTCATATGTATTCTTAATCCTATAAGTGTGTTATTTTTATAGACTCTCTCACCCAACCACTTCCTGTCCATGCAAGTTTAGATTCTTACATTTTCTACAGCAGAGTGTCTGTTCTTTCATTGGTGCCCAAAACAATGTGTACCACAGATGCATGCAGCATGCCAGTGCTCACACAATTTATCAGATATTCTAGAAAATACAAACCATATACTATACACACATTCAAATTATTTCTGTTTCAGGCTGTGCTGTCTGAGAGAGAACTCAATCCCTACTGGAAAGATGGTGGTACAGGTTTGCCACCAGAGAAGGATGAAGAAGCTTCAGTTAGGAAAGGTAAACAGCAACTTTTAGTACTAATCTTAAATTTGTGTCTCCAGTTTCTGGTCTTTATGTTGCTAAGAACTTACTGCTAATGTTGTTGTAAAGGGATTATGAATAATATGTGTATTATGAATAATACATGGTAATAAAGTAGAATATGGATGAAAATTCAGTAGCAAATATTGGGTTAATATCATATTATGTTGTTTTGCAGAATTTCCCTTCACTGGTTTTTAATCTTGAATGGTTTGACCTTCAATATCTTTACAGAAATTCTCCATTTTGAACTAATTAAAGGAAAGCATGATTTAACCAAGACAAGATAAATTGTTGTCAACTCATTTGGTTCCTTTCATTCCATTACACAAATTATAGTTTTAAAATATTCACCCACGAAGTCTGAGTCACATTAAAATGAAGTACATTACAGATGCACTTTGTGAAAAATATTATTTCTGTAACCTTTTCACTTCTTTCCTTACCCCAGGGTTATCCTGTCCATTTCCAGCAAGTCCAGTTAGTAAAACGTTTTTCATAATGTCATGAAGCTTTTATTATGTGATGATAAGAAGGGTCTTTGTATTCTGTCAACAGGGAAGAATAGGGTCCCTGGCTTTTTGAGAGCCTTTCCTTGTCTGTCCTGCAAACCATTAGCCTCATGCCCACTTTTAGGAGTCACAGAGATCAGCAATCTAAGAGGTGACAGACATCAGTGAGTGTGTGTTCAGAATGTTAAGACATTTGCTAGCTCCTCAAATGGGAAGCAATGAGTTATTTATTCATCTTCTGAGAAGGGGAATTCACTTGTTTGTGTGTAAGGGGTGTGCCAAAGAATGGACACAGAAAGTGGAGACAGTGGGAAGGTTCTTTCATGTCATAAAAAACTCTCACAACTTCTCCTATGTCACTCCTGTCTTGGAAACTGCTTGTTGTGTTCTGTGATAAAATAGAGAAGCTTAAATTAAATCAGTGGTATTGCTGAGGTATAACCAGCACTAACTTGTGAGAAGATGTAATTGTGTTATTATTTTAATTCTGTTTTTCTTTTGCACTCCTTCATTTTTTACAGTAAGTTTACGTGAAGGTTTAATGTCAACTACAGAGTAAGGTTAAATTGGAGCAATTCCTTGAGATACGAATCTCCAGCCTCTCATTGTTTTCTACTTTGGTTACAGTGGTAGAAGATGCTGGATTAGGTTGGCTACGAAAATCATACCAAAGGATGAAGGAGCAGGCTGAGAGAGAGAAACGAAGTTTTGAGGAAATTGTAGCTGAGAGATATGGGGTAAGGATCTTTAATTACATTTTCTACATACCAATAGATGCTTGGAAAAGATTGCTTTCAGATAAAGGCACAAATTCTTCATGCATAGTGACATGCATAGGACATAAGGAAAGAAGCAGGCAAAAACAGCCTCTGAAGCTTCACTCAAGTGATGAAGAGTGTAAAACTGCCCAGCCTTCATATGTTTTTTAATTAAATGTTTTTAATATATGTGATCCTGTAGCAAATTCAAAATACTTACACAATACTCCATGATCTTAAAAGCAGTATGACTTTTTTATTCTTTTTTACAGTCAGTGGAGCTATTTCAGTCACGATTAGAAGAAGCTGAAAAAGCTGCATCCAGAAAGGAAAGTGATCATAGAAGTGGAAGATGGAGGAAAACTGACTATTCACAAAGTGAGAAAGAGAAAAAAGAACGGCATGTTGAAAAGGCGACACGAGATGAAGATGATAGAAACAGGAACATGTCTTGGGACTATACTAAGGAGAGGTATGGCAAGAGATGGGCACAGGAAGACAAAGGTTACAAAAGAGATATGTCAAGAGGAGACCAAGGATGTGGACCCAGTAGCATGGACTCAGAATTAAGAGGCTGCAGCTCCAAAGTGGAAAAATACTCCAGTGAAAAACGGAATCAGGAAAAGAGTTCCTCTCTAAGCAACATAAAACACAAATTTCTGAAACCCTCTGAAGATGATTTATCATCTTACAGTGCACCTAGGGACTACAAGTCACAGCAATCCTCTTCCAAACTGCCAGTTCATAGCTCTTTGAGCAGCCGTTTCCAGAAACCTGGTGAGGGTACTGCACTGGGGACCAAAACACACACAGAAGATAATAATGCGAAACTAATGTCTGATCAAAAATCATCAGGTACTAGGGAACAAATTGATGGCAGTAGTTGGGAAAGAACTCCAAGTGAGGAAAAAGAGAAGTCACGACAGGAGTATCCAAACAGTATCCCTGAGAAGAAACAGACATCATCTGACAGTAAAACAGCATGTTCTAGGTATTTTATGAACATACTTGCTTGTCTTATTTCCTGTATTTTTCATGGCAAAGTTTACCAGAAACTCTGTCTCCTTTGTTACAGTATTAGAACTGGTCATATCAGCCCTCTTTACTTCAGGGGAGACTAGCCTCCAGCTAAGGGCGGCCGCATTGGACCACTGTAGAAGTACTGAACACCCCCTACTTGTCCTGTTTCCTCAGCATGTTTTGAGAATCGCTAATGATAGATTATTTTCTGCTTCTTTTTTATGTTAGTTCACACTGCAGTAAAATTGGCCCCTTAGGCAAAAAAACCTGCAACACAATATCTTAACTGTGATTGAATTTATAAAAGACAAACTTGAAATGTTAGAAGATGCTGACTAAGAGCTGAAATAATTAATACAGCAGGGATAGGTTTGCCACCTGTGAGATGATCTCATGTGCTAAAGTAGTAGCACATGAGAAAGGGTAGAAGGTATTGATTAGAAAAGTGCATTTTCTGTGCAAAAGAGGAAGGATTATTAGGCATGGGAAGGGAAACACAAAATTACAAGGTCTTGCAACATTAAACTTGTGATGTATGAGACATTGTTAGACATGCAAATTTGTTTTCCTAGATATTGCTCAAGTAGTTATTGCCCTTAAGTGCCTGAGATTTACCAGTTAAATGCTCTTTGCAAACTTCTGATTAGAATGATTCATGGTGTACCTGAACTGAAGCCTGTAAGACTTCCTCACCTTTTGAGTTCTGTTTTGTCGATGATTTTGTTCAGGTACAAGACCTGCACAATCCACCATTGTTTCCCACCTGCCCTAGGGAGTGGGGATGTGGGGTTGGGGCGAAGGTGTGGAGCTGGTTGTAGCTTTGTGTGTGTGGTGTGTTGACCCCAGCAAGTGGCTAAGCATGTACCCAGCTGCTTGCTTATTCTCCCTCCTGCAGAGGGAATCACAAGAGCAAAAGGGAGAACTCATGTATTGGATAAAGGCAGTTTAACAAGTGAAGGAAAGGGACAACAGCACGTGATGCAAAGGCAGTCAGTCACTCACCACCTGAGTCAGCAGACTCATCCCCAACCAGACTTTGTGTAGCAGCAACTTTGGAAGTCTGCAGTCCCTAGCTTTTTTTGCTGAGCATGGCATTATGTGCCATGCAGTAGCCCTTTGGCCAGTTCCTGTCAACTCTCATGGCTGTGGCCCCTCCCAAGCCTCTCTTCACCCCAGCCTACTTGCTGGGGGTGCACAGTGGCAACCAGAGAAAACCTTGAGTTGTATAAGCACTGTTCAGCAACAGCCAAAACACTGGTGTGTTTCCAGCAGCAGTTTAGTCTAAAGCAGAGCACCATGTGGGCTGTTGGTCATCAATGTGTGGTTTTGGGTTGCTCAAAGAATCACCATCAAAGATATTGCCAAAACCGATTTTAATATAAATTTATAAGAATGTGACTTAACAAAGTTTGATGATAAGGTTTACTGTATTATTTACTACATGAATGAAACAGACAAAAGAAAATTGAGTTACAATTGATTTAGAATTATTTCCACAGAGAC
>NW_008650916.1:108762-133829 GCF_000695815.1 Acanthisitta chloris | reverse complement strand
GCTGAGTCACAAGTTTCTGAGTTGAGCTCCCTTGCTTTCTAAAGTCCTAATGGAGAGTAAGTGTGGCTAGGTCCATTCATAGTCTCAGACTTGGTCAACCATTGATATCTGAAGGATTGCATCTGTAACCATTAGGATCACTTAAAGAACCACTGTCCAAGTTACCAGCAAAAGCTGATCTTGTTATGATGTTGCAAAAGTATCAGTTTACCATGTGAAATTTTTACATGGCTTCTGATATAACTTATAAGCTTTACTCACAGTTTTAAGATGGGTCACAAGATTTTAGCAGTACTTCATCATTGACTAATTTAACCTTTACAATATGAGTCAATAGAATTTACTACAATTAGAACAGTGGCTTAATTACAGATCCAAGACTTCAACATTCACACTATGCTTGCTGTAGGGTATCTAAATCAATTCACATGCATACACACAGATGCAAAGAGATATTTCTGTAGAGATATATGTGTATAAATGTGTCAAGATATATATGTATAAATGTACAGAAGTATGCCTGTTAAGGGTTCCCCTCAAGTTCAGTGAAATACTTAAATGTCTTGGAACTTCTCAATGGGCAAGAGTTGAGCCTCAAGGAGTGGAGGATTTTGGCCTAGGCTTCGTCATCAGCTTTCTTTGATGGTCCTCTGAACTTTGCACACTGGAGAGTTGGCAAGTTCTGAGAGGTGTCCCACTCAGGGTGTGCTGCTGCCACTGCCCACTGTGGTCCAGGAGAGCTCAGAGGACCTCACTTAGCACTGCAGTTTGTAGTGTCACAACATGCTGGGCTTTAGTCATGGGTAAATTTCCATCCTGGCCACAGTCTGGATCAGAAACTGGAATCTTAAACTCCAGTAACAGTGGTACTGTTCCACTTGGGCTGTGATTCAGGTGAGTAATGTTCTAAGGCTGTCAGGGGATGACTAATTATTCGTGCTCGTTTCCCACCTTGGCCAGGCAAGAGGAGTTCCTGGTACGGACAGTGCACTCCCACCTTAGCCATGCAAGAGTTCATGGTACAGTAAAGGGACACTTCACCACCCAACTCATTGCAGAAAGGCCAAGGCACAGTGGGAATTTCTGGGATCATAGAGTGCCCTGGGAGGGGGAGGAGTGGGGGCAATGGGGAGGGAAGTGCACCACCACGTTGCTATGGAAAACTTAAATTCCATCCCAGCCAGACCTTGTAGAGTGTGTAATTACCAAGTAAAAGTTAGTTGCCTCAGTATTGTTTTCTTCAAAGAAGCAGCTACTCCTTTACAGTCTAGTAGTCTGGTTTTTAGTTCTTTTTAGTGTTTTTTGTGTTCAGTAGTGGTGATTCACTTTTTTAATTGCAAGTACAAAAAAATGTACCTTTTAGCTTTTGTTTGCCACATGTAGTAATTGTACTGCTAATTGTAACTGGACAAAGCTGTTAATTTTGTGAAATGAAATTGTGTACGGAAGTGGTTTGCTTATTCAAGTTCAAGTAATTCAGTTATTGTGCTAGAAAAGATAATTTTTTTCTTTTCCTCACAGAAGAGAGCTAAGCGTAGAAACTGTTTGGCTGATATTTTCTTTTGCATGTTTTCTGATTTAGTACTGTTAAACCCAATTGTGTATCTTCTTTGATATTTTAATTATATTTCTTAGCCAATACAATTACTGAGCTGATTTATTAGTAAAGTGGAGGTTACTTAGGCTTAGAAAACCATATAGCCTCTGCTTATTGACTTAACATTTCCAGATTCTTTTAAGCTCACTCTTAACTCCTGAGTTTCTGTGTGTTTGAAAAGACCTGTCTTCCTGTTCCCTTCAGTGAGAATTGTATTTTTTTTTTTCTGTAGAATGCTGTAGAGAATTCTGGCTTTTAGAGCATTTCAGGTTTGGATATTATTCTGTTGGGAATAATTTATAAGCTGCCGCTTTCCTTTTCTTGCTAAAGTTTCAAGACTTGTAATACATGTACTCCTTCTGTGGTGTTGTCACTCAGTCACAAAAAGTACATCTTAAGGTGATGGCTTGAATTAATAGGTACTGCTGGTTCAGTTCCTCATCTCTCAGGCTGTAAGTATAGCTTTTGAATTTTATCCCTTCTAAAGCACAGAGGAAGTTTCTTCAGCCTATAAATCAAAGTATTTTGGACTGTTATGACACAGGTTAATTAAAAGTGCTGATTGGATGTCCAAGGGATCTCCCCAGAGGAAAAGTCCATCAGCTAGTGTTTGCAGGAAGTCACACTTAATAATGTGACTGCTTCAGAGTTTAATTTGAGAAAAGATAAAAAGCAAATCAAAACAATGTCTTGGGTCTCAAAAAGTTCAGATGATGTTTCAAGCACTAGCACCACTTGAAAATGGCATACATGAAGTAATAAACACCTCTTGTTCCTGTTACTGAAATAAGTCTGCCTTGTTTTGAAAAAACGGAGGTTAAGGGAAAGTGAGGACTTAATCTTTGGGGGTTTTGTTTCTGGTGAAATTAGTGTAAAGTCTGCTGAGTTTTTGGGGTTTATATTGGGTGTCTTGAAAACAAAAGTTAACTTTGATTATTTTTTCAGGACTGGGGAGATCTGGCAGTTAAAGATGACACCATCTTTAGAGTTTTCCTGTTCTACAAATCCTACAGGGTTTAGCTATATTGAGTAGTGAGTGAATTATCTTTCTCTCTTTTAGTAGCAGGAACCAATTCTTATGTCTCTATTGCACAAGATATTTTGCTTTTAGTGTTAGTTGGATTTGTGTTTCCTAGGGTTAGAGCACAAGAGTCAAACTTACTTGATGCCTCTTTGCAGTACTTCCTAGAGACTTCATTCAATATCGTAAGAACTCATACACTGACCTTTTAATATTAAAATTAAGATACAATACTGTTTATTACTAGCTGTAGCTTCTCTAGCGTGGCTTCATATTTCAAAATGGTACCAGTTAATTTTCCATGGAAACTACTCTATCACCCATAGCATGTTAAAAACAGAGATTGTACTGTGAACAGATAAATGTGGAAAAATATGTAGTTTTCAAGACATGGGTAGCAGAAGAAGTCATAAATGGGTGATTTTACTGGAGCTGAGAAGTAAAAGCATGGCCAAAGCCTAAAAGGAGAATTAGAGTGGGTTGAAATAACTCCTTCTGCTTCTGTTTCCCATAGTTTTTTCTTTTTTTTTTTTTTAAATCTTAATTTGTTTTTTCATGCTGGGAAAATGTTTATAGGTGCTGCTTTTCAATTTAATTGATTGCAAAAGTAAAAGGAAACAAACTTCATAAAAATTGTGTTTAAGTTCTTCAGTTTCAGAATCCTTGGCAACTTGTGACTGCAAATATTTTTTTATGATGTGTTGTTTTCAATTATTTTGACAATAGGAACATACGTGGCAGTATAGTAGGCACATAATACTTAATTACACAGGTGACTACCACATTGTTTTCCTATGGGTTGAGTGCAGCTGGTGTTTTGCAGATCATCAAAGGACGAGCCACCTCGGGTCCTTAGTGAAGAGGAGATGAACAGACTGGGAGCGAGGATTGTGAAAGCAGAACTTATGGGAGACATGGTAATGCCTTTGAAAAACTGTCATGATTTACTGCAGTTTTTCTTTAAAGCTCACAGTGATTTAATTGGTGTATTGTCTTGAGTTTTTTAAAAGGATATTGATTCAGGAAAATAAAGACCTGCAGAGTTTGGCAGGATTTGAAGATACTGCTTTTACAGTAACCTCTGCTTTAAAAGCAGTGGTTCATAGACTAGAGTAGAGGATTCAGGTCCCCCATGTTGTCGTGTAAACAACATATCCAAAACCAGTTGTTCTCTGCCTTTTTAATAGTATTTAATGTCTTTTTAAGAAGGGAACAGGTGAAAACTACGAAGCTCCCTGTCTACGTTGCAAGGTAGACAGTGTCTGGAGCTTTTCTTATTTCATCAGCTTTGTCACAAGTAGATGCTTGTGGTCCATAGCTCTGCTGTATGATCATTCTTATTAATTATGGTATTGAAATACCTGAAAGGAGCCACATAGGCCACTGCGTGCAGCTCTGCATTGAGAACAACTGTGCACTGCTTAGTGGTCAGCTCCACAAAGTGCCTGCCCTGAGTGAGACAGCTGCACATTTAGTGTTGCTTTAGGAGGCTTATTTCAGCCAGCAGCCTGAAGGATGAAGAATTTCACTCTTTTGGAACATTAAACCCTGGAAGTATATACATATATATCTATTTATTACATTCAGCATGGCTGTAATGAGTTAATTCCTTTCAGTAGTACTGCCTGAAAGTTTCAGCTATAACAAGGTCATAGTCTGTTAGTTTTTCAGCTATGTTTTTCAAGTGCTTGTTCTGAATAGCTGTTCTTAAGGAAGTATTTGAGTATTTTCTAGAAGTTAATCCCTTCCCGATAGGCCTTTGTATATATATTTTGAAGTTTAATTTTCACTGCACCTGTTTAGTTTGCCCCTTGTGACACAATGTTTGCACCAAAACCTGCATCACTTAGAAGTAATAAATAAAACATGTTGTGATGTCAAGTGCTAAATTAGTATTTCCTTACAGCTATAGATTCTTTGATTTGTGGGAAGTTTTAGGATGTTTTGACATTATTGCTGGATTAGGACATGATGTTGATCTTTGTCAAATCCCCTGTTAGGTAATTCAAATTTTGTTAGGAAAAAGTGTCCATTTTATAAATACTTACTTTTCAAACCAGTTTTATATTGTGAATTCTTTATTCACAGACTTCAGATGTAGAAATGTGTATGTAGCTTTACAATATTTGAACAGCTATACCTTTTCTAGAAGTCCTGTCCATGTGAAATCTTAGCTTCAAAAGTGAATTAAAAGTACTACAAGCAGTATATTTTCTACTAAGATATAATGAGTGTTAATGATTTAAATAGGTGCCTCTGTGTTTTAATCTGGAGTTTTCCTAGTTAATATTAAAAAAGTACAGTTGTGAGGAAAAATATGTTTATAAATGTAATTAGATGATAGGTTTGTGAGGGACTGGGATAGTCACATCAGATATTATTATATTATTTTGACACATTTTCCTACAGGGGGAAATTATTGAAGCTATCTATACACTAGTTGCTAAAGTACTGGGGAGGGGAAAGTTTTCCAAAGACTCTTGTGGAGAGCAGCAAAAATTTGTAATCTTTTTTTTCCCCCCTCAGCTTCAGTAGCATTGCCCAAACAAAAATTTGGGCGCAAATGTGGGTTTTTTCTTTTCAACCTGACAATAACCAAACATAAGTAATTTGACCAAAAGTATACAGGTGTTCTGTGAGGAGAGCATGATTTGCTTAATATTCTATCATTCTGTTTTGCTTTGAAGAAAATAATGTAGCAGAAACCAATATTACAATTTTACTGTTAATTTTATATCTACATACATTTTTCTACATATGCACACTCAATTAACCCAATTAAAAAAAACTCCAACGAACAGTGACAGTATAAGTAATAAAATAACTGATCTTTGCCTTGTTGCTCTTTAAATATTTTTCATGGGCTTTTTGTGATGAGATTGAAGATGCAGCTTGTTTAAACAAGTTCATCCCCACACACCAGAGCAGATGGCTGTGTAACAGCATGTCCTGGTGGCTGGAGCTCAAGGTTGGCCATGTGGGACAAATGAATTCTGAATCTATTTTTGTTACTGGCTTGCTGCTTGGTGTTGATCAAATGACTTAGTATTGGGGTGGCAAATATGGGCATGGTTGTTGGAGCCCAATCAATGAAACTGGCAAAGGGGTCAGAGTATAACTGGTTCTGTTTGTTACAGGTTGATAGATTGTCACCTGGCAATTCCTAGCAATTCAAGATATTCTGAAATGCTTGTATTTATTTAATAAGGAGATGGATGAGAGAGCAGGAGCATCAAAAACAATTTACACAAGACTCTAAACAGTTTCTCATTTTCCACCTTTTGTGCATTTCAATATTCAAAATAAGGCCTTAAGTGCAAAAGTCGAACATGACGTGTAGAAAGATATGAAACTGCATAGCAAAAATGTCCCAGAGATATTTCCCTAGATCCATTGCATGTGTGTGTGTGTACGTATGAATATATATATGTATATGTATGTGTATATATTTTTTAAAAGCATATGTGTAACCTGGAAAGGTTATGCACTTGATAACTTGATGTGTTCAGGATTCCCTATTTATCTTTCTATACATAAAGTAGAATCTATGCTTAGCTATTCAAAGCATTTATTAGTATAACTTAACAATGTTTAAGAATAATTTTCTGGTCTTCTTGTTGCAATATATGTTTTTATACTTTAGACACTTCTATTCTGAACATTTTTAAAAAGTTTACGTCCAGTAAAGAAATGCATGAATTATATTAAAATGTTTTCTTTAGTCTTTTGTGTCATAAGAGTTCAAAAAATTCACAACACAAAGAGATGGAATGAATAGTTAATTCTGATATAAAGGTTTCTAAAAGTTTAAAATGGTTAAATTAATGGAGTGCTATCATTTTCTTTGAAGGAATTAGCTTCAGAGCTTCAAGCAGAACTCGACAATGCTCGCAAGTTGAGAGAGACTCAAGGACAGATTCCAGCAAAGGCTGACAGAGAGGTAAGGGGGAAAATATTCCTCTTTTCTTTGAGCTAACACAATGGTATAGTAGAGGTAGCTGCTGAATTAGAGAACATCAAATGTAGTTTGGAATATTAGAAAGTGTGACTTTAGGTGAGTTACTGTTCAAATTGAATTGTACTTTTTGTTGGTAAACAAAACTTTCTCCATTTGCTTTAGCAGCTTCCATGGTAGTATTTTCTCAGCAATGATATGTATCTTCCATTAAAAATGAAGCTGATCCATGTTGTGCTGTTGGCTGTGCTAGCTGCTACACAACTCCAGTGTCTGAAGAAGCTGACACTTAAAATGTTATTCAAGAAAAGGATTTTAAACTTCTTCCATACCAACACTGATATAGCTACAAGGAAACAGGGTCAATATCTTAATTTATGAGCTTTGTTCTCATGATGCAGAGGAGGCTTTTAGGCAAAAACTGATGTTCTTGTTCAATTTGACCCCAATTCCATAGTGAAAATTCAGCTTCAAGTGAACTGAGTTTGAAGAGTCACTAATACATTTTTCAAAAAGGCTTTATGTCAGACCTCATACGTTGACTATTAGTCCTCCAGTCTTTAGATGACAGACTGAACTGGAAGTTAATGTGTGACCTCTTGCTAACTACTTTGTGACAATAGTATAAAGTCTCAGACCTTGAACTCACAAGAATTTAAAATTACAAAAGCTCAGTGTAGGTAGACTGCTTCATTGCAGTGCAGTTCTTGGGCATATTTTTGATGTATATAAAAAACCTGAATAAAAGCAGATTAGAGTTGTCTAATTATGTAGGAAAAATACATTCAGATTTTCAAATTGGAAAGTAGAGAGCTTGTTATAGGTGGTCCTCAGAAATGTTGGTGGGCGCCTGTTCCTTAGAAACTGAGCCATGAATAATATTATGGTCAGTCTTAACCAGGTTCTGATTTTTATCTTAATTTTTAATTAAAGAATTTTAAAAATTAACAGCATGTAGGCATTGCACAAGTACCAAATGTAACTACTACTTGAATTTTCAGAAAGGAAAAGTAATTTTAAAAAAAAGTGAAAACATCTATAGCATGAGATCAGTCTTTCTCAGTTGATCTCACAGCTTGTGGTTTTATCAAGTGATAGGTTGCTTTGCAACAGGGAGATTCCTCCCAATATGTAGAAGCACTAAGGTCTGCAATGCAAGAGTTCACATAAGGAGAGGCTGATGAAGAAATAGTCTGCATCCTGCTGGCCTGATACAAGTGCTAATCTATCTCTGGACTGCCATCTAAAACCTACATAAGTAGTACAGGTGGAGCCTTACTGAAAAAGAAGGATGTATTATAGACTTGACTAGACTGGAAATACCATCTGACTGTCCTAAAGCCTCAAAGGAATTGACCTGATAATTTCTATTCACGAACATGGTATATAATAATTGTGATTTTTCTTTTACCTTATGTGTGCCCTTACTCAAAGTGGGTCTGGGAACTTACAGGGCATGTCCACTCCTGTGGACCCACTCATTCCCTTTAAGCATGATGGATAAAGTTGTGAATCCCCTTAGTCCACCCCCTGTTTTTCTTCTTCTCCTGTGGGAGCTTCACATTGACAACCTTAGAGTTGTGATTGACACGAGCTTCTTTTGGAAGACTGAAGGGATTTAAAAACAGAGCTTTTTCCACTCTGAAGTACCTTGGATGCAAAGTGTATATACCCTTGTGAGTTCCAGGTTGTCTTTCTCTAAGTTCAGGATCAGGTTAATTGCATAATTCCAGATGTAGGAAGGAGCTTGTTTTTTAGGTCTATTCATATCAGAATGTTTATTTTTATGTTAGAGTCCGCCTGTCTTGCAGTTAGGGAATTAGAGCTTTTAGTTAGGGAATTAGAACTGTTGACGGTCCTGGTGTTTGGACTTTTCTGTGTTTCTCAATCCAATTAGTCCTGTATAGATACAAAAGGATTGATGTTTATAATTCTGCAAAGATTAGCTTTTGAACTATTGCATCAGCCTCTGTACAACTTGCTCTAAAGTCACTCAGCTTCTTAGGCTTGAGATAAATTGGCAGACTCCACAAACCATGGTGAAAATCTGGAATCCAGTTATTTGAAGTCATCAGGTTTTAATTACAGCCATGGCTTGCTTTACAGAGGGTGAAGGAGTTCATGTACATTTTAGAGGCTTGATGTCTTGCCTTTATGAATATGTCTTGCCTGTGCCTGTATCCTGGGCACTTCTGGTCTATATTATGTGGCTTTTGAGTGTGAGCAGAGCTGAGTTGCTCTGTCCTAAGTCCTGTCTTTGTGCTAGTGCCAGGGTAGTCTTGCAGGGTTTACAGCTTCAAACTGATTTTGGATTACTGACACAAGAAGAATGTGCTTGGTACTCCTGTGTGTCAAGGGCCAGCTATATCACACTGTCTAAACAGCCCAGAAGTTCAGAAACCATCTCTTAACACAAGAGAAGCTGTTTTGTGAAGATGTGTTTGGTACTGTGTCAATCAGTCTTTCTGTATCTTTGCCCACCCAAATGACAGCCTCAGCCCTTTCAGCCAGATGTATTGCAAGTGAGATACCTGAAGCAGATTCCACAGAAATGGATGTCCCATTGATCCCAAAATTTGATAGCTTTGCCTCCAGTAACAAAGATGAGTAATTTTGTTTCAGGCAGGTCTGTCTCTGCTTCCTTGGAGCAGCGTGGCCAATGTCATGCTGGGAGGTCCTGAAACGTGGCTTTGCCTTATTTTGATTTCTATTGGAAGAACTGGGGAGATAAATCAAGAAGCAATGAAGGCAATTTTGAATGCATCTCCCTAGGAAGATTTTTTTCTTCTTGATTAATTGGACATGGATCAATTTCCCAATTCAGTTCACTGTGTGATCGAGTGAAGACTCGTGCTAGTGTAAGGGGGTGTATGGACAGCTGGGGTTTGTACAGAGGATAGGATCAATTCTTTTGACAGTGGTGCTGGTTTATTCTGCCTTAAAGTGATCAACAAACTACATACTGAAGGGACTCTGAAATGCTAACTTCAATCCTTGTTTTATTTATCTGTTCTTTGTAAGTGAGAATAGAGACAAATCCAGCCTTTACAGCGTGACTTTTTGACTAATTTTATAGTTGGTTTGACTTAGACAGGAATTCTACTCCAAGCAACCCCAAAAATGTGGTTTTGAAGTGCAGTTTTCAAAAACTGATGCTTGTGGTTTAAAAACCTTTCATTTCTCAGTTGATATATTTCACCAGGTCTCAGCTTGGGTAGATCCCCTCTGTTATTCACTGCAGGATACCTTAAGTATGTAACCCTATAAATGTTAGTATGGATATGGTTAAACTATCTGTTAATGAAATTTGGGCTCTTAATGGGTGTTTTACTTAAATACTTGTGTCACATGTATGCAACTACAGTGAATGCACACGCAAAGATCCTTTTAAGAAGATGAACTAAAATGTAAATTGTGCTTGTTATGAGTTTAAGCAGGAGGCAACCTTCAGAGTCTTTGTAAATCAAAAAACTTTTGATTTCATTTGTGATAGGATTAGATTCAAATTGAACCAGGGGTAATTTAACCTAGATATTAGGAAAAGTTTTTTTCCTGTGAGGGTGGTGAGACACTGGCACAGGCTGCCCAGGGAGGCAGTGGATGCTCCAACCCTGGCAGTGTTCAAAGCCAGGTTAGATGAAGCCTTGAGCAACTTGGTCTGGTGGGAGGTGTCCCTGCCCATGGCAGGGAATTGGGACTAGATGATCTATAAGGTCTATTCCAGCCCCTAAAATTCTATGAAATTCTGTGATTACATGATGCATATTTTCAGATGCTTATATCTAATTTGGCATGGACATTTTGAGAAAGCAAAGCTGCACTTTGAGCCCTAGTGAAGCTGTATAAAGAGGAGGCTGCTATAGCATAAGGTTTCTGAGTTAGGATAGGTGATGAAAATGTGAATGTAAGGAGAGAGCAGAAGATTGTGGGGACTTCAGCATTTAAAAAATAGCTCCCACGTTTTCACAGTTTAGCTCCTAAGTACAGCTTGTATTTCTGTTATCAGAAAGTGCTGCACAGCTCTAAGTTTGAGTGCATTGGTTATGAGGATGTTACCTCTGCCTTTGTCAGTACCAGTCACAACTGATGTAATTTATGATTTTATTGAGTATTTTTATTTGACAAAATATATGTGGAACAATAGCACTCCTTTGAGGCACATAATTTGCAGTGTTGTTTGGTGGTGCAAAAAAAGGGAGGTAAAAATTTAAATGAGGAAGAGGCAGAATATAGAATATAGCAGTTGGAAGGGACTTCAGGAATCATCTTGTCCAACAGCATGAAGGTGGATGAATATAGTGTAAGAATATGCATCTTTTAAAACTGTTTTCAATACCAAATGAAATATGGCTTGGAAAAAATGCTTCTCACCCCTAAGCCTGTTTCTGTGTTCCATAGCATTTAATTAGTATGCAGGAAGCACAGAGTAGTTTCTGCTGAGCAAATGCTAGAGACAGTTCTTAATAATGATGAATTGTGTTTAAAATACAAAATCAATACAAAATTGAATGAAAGCTAGAAGGTGGTACTTTAAGCAAAATAACATGGTAGAGGATATGCAATCACAGAGTATTTAAAAGAAGAGAGTTCTGAAAAATAGAAACAAATACAGGCTTTTCTGTCATGCTTTTGAAAATATGTAAGGAAAATATGAATTATTTCAGCAAAGCAAATCTTCATTTGAATAACAGAATTTTCTGTGGAATTCCATCACCCTTTGGTCCAGTATGATTAGTAAATATAATTAAAGCATAATGAATTTAACACTGATTGATATATGTGTGTGTGTACACTCTCTCTGTCTCTCTCTCTCTTTCTCTCACTCTCTAACATATATTCCTCAGGATGGAGGAAAAAAATCCTAATAAAATCTAACGTTTTTCTGCTGAAGAGTGTGTAACGCTTCTGTTAAGCCTCTTGGGCATGGAAGATATCTGTATAGCAATAGTCTTGAATTCTGGCAGGCACAACCTTTCACTTTACAGTAGGCATCTGACTGACATGATGATGTGATGCTGCTGTAAAGGAGAAAACCTTTTCCAGGCTGCCTGTTGCATCTGTAAGAGTAACGCTCTCCAGTCTATTGCTTGTACGTCTCAGGTGGAGAAGATTTATAGTGCAAGGAATAGTTGATTTAGCTAGTTTTATGGCACAAGCAGCACTTGTCTTTTAGTGAAAAACTTCACAGTATCATGAGCATCGTGTACTTCAAATGCTTCTGCTATTTGTATTTAATTATTCTTCTTGAGTATAAGTAACCAGGATGATGAAGTTTCCAACACCTCCTATCTGAACACAGATTTTGATGTATTGAAGTTCTGATGTTTAATTTGGATCCCTGAGATGCATTAGAGTCCAGACTGAGGGAGAATTCTAGGGAACCTCGCTCAGTATAAATTACAATTTCGAACTCTTTTTGAAGAACTAACTCCATTTTTCAAAAAGGAAGCTGAATACAACAGTTTGGCTTATATCTCAAATCCTCTTTATGATAAAATTGCATCCATTGCATCCCATTATGTACAGTTTTGCGTTAGGAGAGACAGGATGGGGCATGCTGAATCTTTATCCAGAGAAGCTATTTGCAGCACAGTTATTATCCTGAGACAAGTAAACCATACGACATTAGGCGTAGCTGAGAGGAATCAGATGTGAAACAAACCTAAAATTATATTCTATTGGTTCCAATACTGATAATAGGGTAAAACAAGAACATATGTTTATTTTTCACGTGTTTTCAAGATTGACCTTTTCACAAATAGCTTAAAAATGACAGTGAGACAGTTATCTGAAAGTAAAGTGGGATGTGTGTGTACATGTGTGTTTGTATATATGTGTATATGCATGAAAAATTTAGATGGTGACTAATACTTTAGAATAGGAAGTGGAAGAAAGAAGGAAAATAATCAGTGCTTCTGATGTGTGGCTTTTTCTTTATTTAAAAAAAAACCCCAAATCTATACTAAACAAACTGAAAAAATTCAAAAGCCAAATTACCCTGAAAATTAACCTTCAAAATTGCAGGTGTGCTGGGATGTTTAATTTTAGGTTTGGGAATTGAGGCTATAAACACAGATATTTTTCTGCAATAAAAACATTTGGTTGTCAAAATTTACTTATAATATGTTTTAATATCACATGGTGGAGTGGCCTTTCATTGTGACTTAACCAATCCAGAACTTAAATACAGTTGTAGTAATGCTTATAGGCTTATGATATATAAAGAATCCTTTAAAAATTATTTAAAACTGCTTCACAGAAAAGTATAGGTGAGACATTTGTATAAAAACTAGCAAGCTGGGAACTAATGATCCTCACTAAATGCACAATAAAAATCTGTGATTTTATTTGGAACTTCAGATGGTGGGGAGATACAGCAACAGATGGCTCATGGCCTGTTTACTCTCAGATGTTTCCAGCTCATCATTTTTTTTCTGCTGTTCCATCACACTTGAATCTTGTCTGCAAGATGGCTGTGCCATTCCTTCAGCAAAAGTTTGTGTTTTCCATACAGAGTTGACTAGATCTATCTGGAACAGGGAATAATGAAGTGGGTATACTTTTGCAGAACAGCTTTAATATCATTACTGCATACTTTTTAAAACTAATAGCTATATGCAGTTATTGGTAAGTGTATTTCCTGAACACTCTTGTCAATGTCAGTAAGAGAAGATGACACAATTATTTACAAGGCAAAACCATATTAAGACAAAGTGCTTTAGCTTCCTGAATGTAATTTATAGGAAATTGGCTTTCACAATTAACAAGTATTGGAGAGATTGTATCAGTAACTAAATGATGTAAAATACCTTATAGTTTCGGTACACGTTAAAAGTATGGAAGGGCAGAGTGGATAAAACTTGGGTACCATACAGCACTTGTACCTGATGGTGCCAGTTTTTCTGGCTCTGTTTTTCTGCTAATACCATGTTGAATTGCATATTTTTACTGCTGTATCGACCCTTTCACTGTGTTTCCTCAGAGTAAATTCTGGTTTTCTTAAAAAATTTGACCCCAAGAAAACAGAAAAGCAAAAGCATTCCTACAAAGCCTTTCTGGTGCAGTAGATGCTTCCAGTCCCAAATGGGAATGTAGAACCTCACTTACGCTTCTCTTTATCCTTGCACCACCTTGGTTAAATACATGGTGTTGAACCTTTTTAGACTTAAAATACTTGGCCTATAAAACCATTTGTGATTGTGAACCATAAATTAGGAATATATTTTGTGTGTTAAAGCTATGCAGACTCATTACAAGCTGCTGTAAGTTACAGATTGCTGGTTCCAGTCTTGCTTCCACAGGCAGGCAGTATGACTTACTGAACTTGATTTAAGGTTCGCGTGTGTGTCCATTCTACTCACGAGATATTATTCTGATCATCCTAATCTTAGAGGTGCTCTAAGAAAATAAGTACTGAGAGCAAACAGGAAGATTTTTGCATGCAGGGATGATTGGAGGCATTTTATAAAGAGGAGATTAACAAGAAGGTCAGGTTACTTATTCTGAGTAATAAACAGTTTAGCTAAAATACCCTTTTCGTAATACAAGAACAAAGAATTGATGAAGGGCAATTGATTTTATATCAATAAGAACAAATGAATTTTTTTACATAATGTGTTATTAACCTATGTTGCTCACTGACTGGGGAGAAAAGTGGATAGAGACCTAATCCTTTTCTGTGGTTTGAAGTTTTGGGGCTTTTTCAGTCTCATGGTTTATACACAATCCCAGGACTACCTGATAAAGATACTCTTCTGTAGACTAGTTCATGTCTGTGTTAGAGCCTGCATTAGATTTTCTAGTGCTTCCCTTCGCTGTTAAGCACAAGGTCCTGATTATGGCAGGTCAGCTTTCTGATCTTGTAAAACCTTTTTAAAATGTCATTTCTATGTTAGCTTAATACCTTTTGAAGTTGTAATAGTGGCTCATATTAATATGTGTACCGAGTCTTTTTTGAAATACTGAAGTTTTAACCTAGTTAGAAGTTTGCTCTTGCTTTCCTTCCTCATGCTGCTATTTCTCTTAATCTGATTTTTTCCTGCTGTAAGAAACCTGAATCAAAGACACAACTTTTATGCAATGGACTGCTGTTATAGACCTCTGACCATTTTAATTTTATCTTGCTGTGAGATCCAAACCTCAGTCTTGCTATGGAGAATGGTCTACCTACTGATTTTATGAGCATTATCTTGAAGGTTGCAGTGCCATTAATCAGAACAAATGGCAGAGCTTGAAGGGTAGCTTAGATGCTTTGAAACCAGTTTCATGGAGTCTCCACACAGTGACTGCACCACCTCCTCAGTGATGAGATGTGGTGCCCTTGCAAATAGCCAGCACTGAAGGATGCAGACTGCTCCTTTTAGATGAGATGAATCGACTCATCCTGATAACTGTGGTTTGATGTGTGAACACAACCTGAGATCCTAACAGAAGGGTAACTGAAATGGAAGAAGAAGGAGCAATGGAAGAGAACAGGAGGCAGTGGGTGGAAGAAATAGCTGTGTCCAGCACTCTGAGAAGTGCTAAATGTCTTCTAGACACTTATTTAATATTATAACTTCAGGACAGACTTTCCCGATAGAGGAATAAGACAACAGTCAAAGCATTTCCATTGGCCCTAGGCCGTAAGGGAAAGGAAGCAGGTGGCATGCTTAGTGCAGCATCTGATTTATCCATAGCTAGTATTCCATTGTAGAGGTTTGTGCCTTGCTGAAGAGTGTTGCTGAGCTTTGTGATTCTTTCATTACACTGTGCTTGTACTAGTTGAGTGTAGCTCTCAGTAAACATTTGCAAACAGCTCTCAATTCATGCAGCATCCAGCTTTTTGTTGGCTCAGTAATTAAAAATAAATGTGTTCTTTTCTGTCTCTAGTTGTTCCCTACCCCACAGTATAGTGACTCTTAAAATATATTTTATTCCCTTTAGCTATTAACATTGAAAAGCAGTTCTGATTGAGTAGATCCTATCTCAGATGCTTGGCCTGATTGCTTCCTTTATTCATCTACTCCAGTGTCTGCTTCTCTGCCTGCTGTGGCAGAGCTTTTGGCTTTTTCCTGCTGGATTATGGAACAGGAGGCATCTCTGGAGAGTTCAAAAATATTTTTCAGAACTACACTTCATTTATTTATGTATTTAACTTAAAGCTTTTATCTTTCAAAACCAGACTTGTCTGCTTTGTTTCTTTCAGTTGGGTGTTAATTGCTCTATAGTGGTTTGTACATTTGGTGAGAACAATTGTGTACTTTGCATATTTAATTGGCCTGAAGTGAAAATTCATGTTCCTTTATTAATGGCAGCAAACAATTCCCTGCTCATTCTGGAAATACACACTATTTTTGTTCGTTTCAGACTGTAAACTATATTGTTTGTTCAGCAGTCATCACAAGATTCAGGGGCAGTGGCTGTGCCTCAGTCTCAACTTTAACAATATCATATTTAAAGTAATTTAATATGTATTAAA
Organism: Acanthisitta chloris; assembly: GCF_000695815.1. Lineage (NCBI taxonomy): Eukaryota > Metazoa > Chordata > Aves > Passeriformes > Acanthisittidae > Acanthisitta > Acanthisitta chloris. The sequence goes on along the minus strand of NW_008650916.1, from coordinate 117,796 downwards.
AACTTACATTGTAATTATATTAATAGAGATATTATTTATCTGATGATAATAATTAATGAGTAATTACTATATCACGTTCACCACATAGGTGGTACCATATCCTATGTCATGTAGCCCTAGGGATGCAAGTCTATAAATGTCTAAAGAAAATAGCAACCAATAAAATGAGAGCATTAAGTAACTTTTGCTTTTATATTGGCATTCACACTCCTTCAAATCCTTCAGAAAAGTCTATTACTTCTGTGACTCATGATTTTTTCCTGTAAAGGCTCTTTATATGCCATATTTGTTTGAGTATGAAGGAATTCTGGGTTTTATTATACTTGTGTGAATTTGTCCATTACCAATGTTAGATGCATTGCCCTGGAATTCCCAGAATTATCCTTTGGCACATTTCAAAGGTTTATATTGTATTTGCCACTTTCTGTTATTTTTGTACTGAGACCTATTTTAGGGATATAATACATGGTGAAGGATATGAACATTATATATTGGAATTCTTTTTTTGTGAGGCCTAGTGAAAATCATTGCTTCATGGCAGCTGCTTGAAAACTTCTTTTACTGATATTTCAGTTTAAAGATGATTTGTAGAGTTTATTCTAGTATTTTTTCCTTTTTTATTTGTTCTTTTAAAGACTATTGAATAGAAAAGTCTTATATTTAAAATGCAGAGAATTAATTTGTTACTCAAATGTCAATTTATTTTTCTACCAGAAAGCTTTCTGCTTCTAAGATGTTTAGAAATAGCTTTAGTAATTATTGTTAGTAAGATCCTCCTAAAAATCAACTTTTCCCTTGTTTTTTTATGTTAATACAATTAACTTTCTGTCGTTATGCTGTGTTTTTAGTTCTGTCCTATCTAGACAGGATTTAGACTTCTGAAGGATGTCTTTACCTCTAATAGCACCTTTAATCTTCTGAATAATCATACCTGGCATTAATCCATTGGTTCCTAGTATGCATTTACTGTTAGTCTCTAACATGACCTCACATTAGTCTTCATACTGTCCATAATTATTTGATCCTTTTATCTGCTCCTTTTAATTTCTCTTTGACAGACCACTTCTTTTTTTTTCCTTTCTTTTTTTTTTTTTTTTAGTGTTTGTTGTGTGCTTTGTATTCTAAAGTGAGAAATTACTATCATTTTTTTCCTTTTCTCTGGAATAAGAAGTTTAAATACATTATTGTCAGTATTACATATCTTGTGTCAGGACTCAGGACTCTTTAAATTAGGGGGGAAAACCCTCCAAACCCTCATAAAACACAAAAAACTTTGCCAGCTGTAGTATTCTGACTCAATTAATTCAGTACATATTTTATCTAATGGTCCACACTCCCCACTCTTGCATCAGTTATAATAAGCATATTAAAGAAAAAGGAAAATACTTAATAATATTTTTTTGGCTCATAGGCCATGAAAAGGTCTTCATGCTTTGTCAGGTGCTAGTAATTGTGAAATAGCTGGTAAGATGTGCATTTACCACTGGATGGTCTCATTAAAGAGAACAGGTTAGAACTTGTTGACTGCAGTAATAACAGTAAGCAAACTGGTTTTTGCTAAGAATAAAAGATTTCTTACTGATATCTGTTCATTACAAGAATAACAAAGGCAATGCAGAGACTTGCAAAGCTCTATATCCCTTTGAAATAGGCAGTTGTATTATGTGCTGTATAAAAACACAGGAAGTCTATGTTCTTTAGTGTGAAAGACTGTTTTGTATCTGTAACAGTGTTAAATATAAAAATATAGAGTGGAAAATTGCTGAAGAACTTCTAACTGGTAGTACAAAAGATGTTAATTTGAAAATGCATTTCCAAGAAAACAATTTATAAGTTTTATGGAAGGGGAAATTATTTTTTAGTGTTTGAGAAAGCTGATTATTTCACTCAACCATGTTTCAATGCTACATTCTTATTAAAAAATAAAGAGCTATTTCAGAGCATTTTCCTACTGTATTTTGTCCAGAGCTAGAGCAGATTTGGGGGAATGAATGCTTTAAGCTTCTTTCAGTTGGCCATTTCCCTCTGTAATCTTACTACTTTATAGAATCTTTTGAAAATTATGGTTTTTGCAGTTCTTCTGTGGGTACTAAATTGATGTTAGAAATTGTATGTGCATGATTAAGGCTAGCAGTTTGTCCTCTAGAATTCTCCTTTCTTTGTATAACCTATGAGATGGAAAACAGAGCTCAGGATGTGATCAGCTGGCTCACAAACTTTTTTTTGACTGTCTACAAAGTATCCCCAGACTTTTTCATACGGAGTTGCCCCATAGTCTGTCTTCAACCTTTGCCAATGCATGAGTTTGACCCCAGGTGCAAGACTTGGCATTTGTTTGACATTCCTGTCAGCCTATTCTTTCTGGTTGTTGAGCTCCCTCTGAATGGAAACCCTACACTCAAGTCAGCCATATCCCCATCCCACCTATTTGGTGTGTCAGCAAACTAGCTGAAAGTGTATTCTGTTCCATTGTCCAGGGTGTAGAATTTGTGTTTGTAGAGATCAAGCCATGAGGATTAGCATCTGTAACAATGTGATAGGTAAACTATGAGTGGTGCCAGTTAGTCTGTGAAGTACTGACAACTACTTTTTGAGCATGGAAATCCACACAATTTCCCACCCATTCTGCAGTCTACACATCCCTCCAATTATGCCACAAAAATACTGTGAGACTGCATGGGGAAGCTTGCAAACTTCAAGCTAAACAACATCCCTGGTACTTTTCCTTGTGCACTGAACCAGTTGTCTCACTGCAGAGGGGAAATTCATCAGGCATGATTTGTCATTTGCAAATCTCTGTTGGCTCTTCCCAGTCACCTTGCTGTTGTTCTTGGGCTCGGAAGGGGCTTCCATGAGGACTGGTTCTGTAATTTGTTTGGGGACTGAGGTGTGATCATTCTGTTCTTCCCCAGGTGTTTCTTTTTCACCTTTCTGAAGATTACTGTGTACATTTACCTTTTTCCAGTACCATCTACCACGACTCTTCAGATGTGATAGGGAGAGACCTCTAGTCCCACATAATGTGTGCATCCCAACAAGATCCATATGCTAGCTTAATTCAACTTTGCTTAAGTGAGCCTTAAGTTTGGTCCTTCTTGCAGGTATACTTCTGTCCTCCAAGCTCTACTGGTAGGCACTGCAGCCTGAGAAGGCCAAGGGCAGACCTTGCTGGTAATGACTAGCAAGGTACTGAGTGTCTTAGCCTCTTTCATGGTCTTTCTTCTCTTTCAGCAGCAGACCTATATCGTCCTTGCTTATAGGTAGATATCCAGTATGCCCACAGAATCCCTTCTTTTTGTTTTTTGCATCTCTTGCTAGTTTAAGCTTCAGCTGTGGTTTTCCTAATTCTATCCCTGTATGCCTGGAAAGGGTTTACCCTGGGGTCCTCCTGGGTAACTTTTGTCAGGTTTCACCTTCTGTAAACTTCCTTTTTGTTTTATGAGCTTTGTTTGAAGTTTCCCATTTAGGCAAAGAGCAGATCAAATGGACTCTTCTCATCCTCTGTGGAGGTTTTCCTTGAAGATCCAACAGCTCTCTTTGACACCTTTGTCATTCATTAACATCTCTCATGAAATCCAGCCTGAATAAACTGAAGTCCATTTTCCTGTAATCCAGGCTTTTTCTTGTGTTACTTGCCTTCCTCACTTCCATTAGAATCTTAAGCTTCATTGTCTTGTGGTTGCTGAAGCCAGGGGAGTGATTGACTTCCATATCCCTGATTAGACTGGGGTTTTTTAAAATCTATGAGTAGAAAATGCAGTAAGGCAACAGTCCTAGTCAGTTTGTTCAGCATTTGCCCTTAGTACATTCAAAATCTGCATTGCTTGTGCTGTGTCGCTTTTCCAGCAGATGAACTGGTAGTTCTATTTCACCATGAGGATCAAGGGTGAGTGTGTGAAAGCTTCCCTTGTTGCCCAGTCCTCACACCTCTAGCACCTCAAGAGCTTGGTTTAGTCAGGTTTAGAAGATAGTCTGCTCGTGATTTCCAATTTTCTTTTGGTATGTAGAAGCAGTAATTAAATACAAATGTAATTTATCTGAGGTTGAGTGTGTTTGCCATCCAAAGGCAAAGGATTTATTTGACATAATGTCAGGTAAATGTTTGTTATTGTTTCCATCTATTTTGGCACATGAATGGATGATTTAAATGTTGTCATTTCTGCCTCAGTCTACAATTTAACTTGACTTAAATAATCAGTGTATATCTACTCATTTGTTCTGCATAGAGGGAGATACTTGTGTTGAGCTGTTTGCATTTCCTATTTTGCATATCCTAGAACAAGATTTAAAAAATTTCAGTGCTACACTCCAATGAAAATGATCTATAACTGATGGTAGGTGCAGTGCAGGAAACAAAAGTCTGATCTAATGGACTGTGTTTAAAAGCAATAGCTAATGTTTTGGCTAGTTTGTTAGCCAACGTTGTGGTTTAACCCCAGCCAGCAGTCAAAAACCACGTGCTGCTCACACGCTCCTCCACCAGCAGGATGGGGGAGAGAATCAGAAGGGTAAAAGCTAGAAAAGCTCATGGGTTGACATAAAGACAGTTTAACAGAGACAGCAAAAGCTGCACACACAAGCAAAGCGAAACAAGGAATTAATTCGCTGCTTCCCACAAGCAGGAGGTGTTCAGCCATCTGCAGGAGAGCAGGGCCCCATCACGCGTAACGGTTCCTTGGGAAGACAAACGCCATCACTCCAGATGTCCCCCCTTCCTCCTTCTTCCTCTCACCTTATATACTGAGCATGATGTCATATGGTGTGGAATATCCCTTTGGTCAGCTTGAGTCACCTATCCTGGCTGTCTCCTCCCAACCTCCCATGCACCTCCAACTTCCTTTGCCACTGTGGCAGTACAAAAAGCAGTAAAGGTCCTGGCTCTGTGTAAGCTCTACTCAGCAGTAACAAAAATATTTCTACATTATCAGCCCTGTGTTCTGCACAAATCCTAAACATAGCCCCATGACAGCCACTGTGAAGAAAGTTAACTCCACTTCAGCCCAACTAGCACAGCCAAGTTTTGAAAGGAAAGAAATACATTAAACACAGAAAACCTCCCCACACCCCCAATCCACAAAAAGCCCAGAAGTGGTAATGTGCTGCAGCATTTCAGAAATATAACATTATAATGATAGTGTTGTATATTAATTCAATCTTATCTATTTAAGTCTTCAGAAGCATTGTATGTCTTCTGGGGATGAAGCTGTATGAGAAAAAAGCAAGAATACAAAATTGGTTCTTTTGGAAAATATTTATTAACTCTGCACTTAACTTGCCTAATATATTTTGAATACTTTGTTCTTTTTGTATGTGAAAAAGAATACCTTGTTAAGGTAACACTGTCTGCTTTGAATTATAATGAGCACACAAGATGTAAAGTACCTCTTATTTAGTCTTTAGGATTTAAAATATTTATTTAATATGGTTGGGTATTTCTTTTGACTTGTCTGTACCATCTGTTTTAAAATATGTCATAAACCTGACACAGGCTTCAAGCAGTCACGAGGCTGAACAAGTGGTCCTTGTCAGAACAGATCAGAGTGGAAGGGCATGGCCTGTGACTGGCCCAGCTGAACCACAGGAGCCCAAAGGAGGACGGAGAAAGCGACAGATGGTAAGTTTTACAAATGTGAGTATTAAAGTGTAATTCTTACATGATTTTGTGGTTTTACTTTTATGATGCCATAATTAATGAGTGTCTTATCAGAATGTCAATAGGTAGTTAAAAAGTTCCTTTCAGAAAATGATTATAATTAAGTGTTAGAGTACATATTTATTAAGCATATGTGAAGTTTATTTTCAGACTGCATTTCCCTAGGGATCACTTTAGGGCTTATTTAAATGCACATTCAAGGAAAAGTAGGTTTTTCAAGTTATCACAGTCTCTTAGCCAAGTAGTTCATAAGACATAAAATTATGTAAATAATAAAGATTAGAAGGGCTGAGTATTTCCAATATTAGAAAGATTTTACTGAGATACTCAGGTCTCAGGGGCTAATTTTACTTTTCTTCCTATTAAAAATATGTCTACTTCTCATAATAATAATTATGACCTAATCTTTGTAACAAATGCTTTGGGGAACAGTGAGAAGCTTGGAGGCTGGAGCAGTGTTTTATTCTTAGGATAATTGCTTGTAACAGTAAATGTGGTAATATTTTGATCTTTTTGAGATAAGAGGAGGTGACAGTATTTCGTAGTTCTAGAAAGCATGTTCTTGATTAGTAGGACAGATCAGTTTGCAACGCTGCTATGGAGGCATGAAAAACACAAGAGGATGAGGAATTTGTTGTCATCCTCCTGTTGTTTCCATTTTGGAAAATGCCGTCTTGCTTTATGTTAATGCCCATTCCCTGTGCTCCTTTGGGATTTAGTTTAGTCCTGCCCTAAAGGACATCTCTGTTCTCTGGTGCACTCTGTCTAATGTGGCAACATTTCCCAGCAGAGGTACCATATTCACGCAAGTTTTCAGTACTGTCTGTGGTTACTATGTCTCAGTAGTGTCTGTGACTTTACAAAGGCTTTTGAATTGTCAGTAATGAAAATTACTTTTTATAGTGTTTCATTTTTCTGAGCTCATTAACTGTTTCAGTGAATTTCTATACATCTTTCCTCAGTGGCAATGTTGTAGCTCTGATACCAGAAGGATGGAGTGATTGTGGAAAGAAGCTGTATTTTTGTTTAGTCATACTGATACAATTGCAGAAAGAGAAAGATGTTCTTTTCCTTAGATAAATGAAGCAGTCAGCCCAGTTATTTCAGATGTGCTTAGCTTGATTCATGATTTTTTAGACTTGTTGAAATTAGGATTTGAATTTTATAGCTGATCTTTCTCATTGGGCTAATATTTATTTTTAATGTGTTTGTTTCCAGGTCCCTACTCATGTAGATAAAGAGAGAGTAAGGTACTTCCAGGATGATGATAGTATGAACCTGAAGGATTTGGTCAAAAATGAGAAGATGAGGACAGCAGAAGATCAAAACTCGCTGTTCATGCGTATGGCATCAAAGGTAAGGTGTCACGTGTATGGATTTTTAATTAAGCATGTCATTATTAGAATTATCAAGAAGGTCATGAGGCCTGAGTGCTCCAGATATGTTGCTTTTGGTTGAGAATTCTTAAGTAGTAAGTCTTAAGTAAGAGAAGTCTTAAGTAGTAATCAAGTCTGTTTTAAGATGATCCGGGTAGATGTTATCAAAGTGATCGAAACCTGTGTACATGCAAGATATGTGGTGTGCTCAGTTCCTCCATGGATGTGATTGTAACTGTTTCTTTGCCTGTAGAATTTGACAGCATCGAGGTGAACACTTCTAAAATGCCTTGTATATTAGTAAGTTATTTATCCCCCAACAAAGCAGGTTTTCCCCATATTAGTGATGAAGAAGATCAGCATTTTCTTAGTATTTAGAATGTCACTTCCATCTGGAAGTTACAAGAATCAATAAGTTTGAAGCAAACTACCTGAATTTCTGTCAGGATGTCCTGGATAATAATTCATGCTTACAGGCCACACAGATTTATACAACATGGTTCCATGAGTGATTCCACTTAAAAGCACCCAGCTCACAGATACTGCAGTGCAGATGGAATGATTATTTTCTGTCATCCAAATTGAGTAATAAAGGGTACTTTCTGTACTTGATATGGAATTGTTTGACAGAGATGATTTCCCATAGCTACGACATGCAGTTTCTCTAACATCCTTCAGTTTTTACTAGATTACTGGCCCAGTATTTAGTGCATCACTGAATAGGGGCTGGAAAAACTTTGCATAGAATTAGTATCATCACAGACAGAATTAGTTTTTCCATTTCTCTGGAAGGCAGACAGCAACTTGGAGAATCCGTTTTGGGTTGTTTGTTTCTTTTTTGTTTTTCAATTATGCTTCTTCAGATGGAAATTAAAATAATTGTAAAAGCCATGACAGTGTCCAGTAGAAAATATTTAGCCTGATGCTACAAACCTTCTGGCAGAAAGTTCTTCTGCAGAGATTATCAGAACTTGGTGTGGTTTATGCATCTTCTCATTCAGCTGCTTCTAGTAGAAGTTCTCATTCTCTCTCACTGCCATATTCAAAAAAATTATGCCCTTGGGCAACAGTTAAAGAAATATGTCTTGTTGCCAGGATTTGATTTCTTCTATTACCTTCCCTTCCAAAAAAACCAACCCACCTCCAAGCACACAAAACTTCAGAGCCTGTGCAGCAGTGCAAATTGTTAGCTATAATTAATTAGCATATCTGTCATGCAAACATTTACAAGTAAATAGAAAGCTAAGGACATGATAAAATTTTATACTGTTCATATCATATGATAGGAAGCATAACAGAGAGAAATGGTTGCCGTTTTCTCAAGGACCGTATTAATCTTGTATCATCTTGTCTTCATTAAGTATTTTTGTTAGGAGAGAAAACTTTCATGAAAAATAGTGCTTGGGGTGTGTATGTATGAATGTTTGTATTAAAATGTAAGCGGAATGGCATTTAAAAACAATCTTTAACTCAAATCTGGGCATTGAAGGTGAGTTTGTGATCAATATTAACATGTCTTTCTGAAGTTATTATAAATGTGCTCAGTTTGTCTTGTGTTTAGTGTGGGGTGACTTTATTGCCCTCTACAACTCCCTGAAAGGAGGTTGTAGTCAGGTGAGGGTTGATCTCTTCTCCCAGGCAACTTTAGTGGGAGTTTAAAATGAATACATAAAGGGAAAATACTTGCAGATATGATTCATGGGTGCAAACATCCTAAAGTGGTGAACACCCTCCCAAAACAGGATAAAATTTTGCTTGATTGTTTTTATTTAAAAATAAGTCCGGGGTGGGTGAACGGATGAATAAAGAGCTCCTGGAAATAAAAAAAAAAATCAGATCCGTTATTTAAAAAGTACTTCTCATGTCCAAGTAAGGAAAATGAAAAAGAGCATGAGCCTAGCAGGCTCAGAAGTCAGCTTTGATGAAAGTGGTTGAAAAATTATCTCAAGGGAGTTACTACAAGCAGTTCTTTTGAGTTTGCTAAAAAGTGCAAAAGTAGGAGTTA
>NW_008650916.1:87988-108739 GCF_000695815.1 Acanthisitta chloris | reverse complement strand
GAATGTGATGTTGAAAGAACTGATCAAGGTATAATTAGAGCATTTAGGAAAGATAAGTTCATGCTAGAAGGGCTAATGAATTATTTGCATGAACCTTTTTTACAGGGAATGAGTGAAAATCTGTCTGAAGTTAGCAGTGTCACTAAAACAAATTTTAGTTCAAATTTATAGAAATTAATGATTTTTAAATGAAACTTGAAGTTGAGATTAAGAATAACCAATGACTAAAACCATATGATCCTCACTTAAGTGGTCTGAAGGAAGTCAGGAGTAACATGCTGAACTATGAAGTGCTGAGTGAAATCTTTATTCATTCTGAGGAACAGAAGATGGCAAATATAAATATTTAGAGAGAAAACAGAGGGCAGGAGTAAATGGTTAATTTTTATTATAAAAGAAGGTTGCCAGTGGATTCATCAGGGATTTCTTCTGTTCAACATATACATAAACCATCTGGAGGAAGAGGTACTTTATGACCTGAGAATTGGTTATGGTTACATAATTATACAGGACTGTCAAAAGTAGAGGTCACTGTAAATTGTAGAATTTCAAACTACAAAGCTGGGATTTTTCTAACCTTGTGAAACATATCTGAACCAATTCTTTAGATTCACTTCAGAGAGTCGCTGGAGAGACATAAGTATTTTAGTGATGTGAGTCATCTGTCCTATTCTGAATGCCGTCTGAAAGACATTATGGATATAAAAGGAATTAAGATGTCTAGCTCAGACACAAGAGATGATGCTATAGGCCTCTCAATTAAAGAGAAAGGGATCCCATAATAGGAATTGAGGCAATAAATTCAGATGAAAGTCAGGGCTGATGAATTCAAAATGATGGTAATCGTGAAGCTGAGTGAAGCCATGACTGTGCATATACATGTTGATGCTTGATTTGAGAATCATTGTGAGTCTGCAAACATTGTCTCGGGGCTGGTGTCTTTAAAAAGAGAAACAGAATCTTGGAGACTGTGAAAAGAGGGAATTTAGGACCAATTTAAAGACTTCAAGGCTACAGTAGTGCACTCATGGTGCACCCATATCTTGAGTGCTACCCAAGCTGGTAAAGCATCCCCTGTGGTCAGAGGCACGAAGTGGTGATTGTTTGAAGAGAATCTAAGTAAATAAAATTTCTTCATCCTGGGGGGTGGATGGGTGGGTGGACAGGGGAAGCAGCTGGTGGACTAGAACAATTAGCATGAAAGTTTAATATAAAACCCCTATTTTTGTTTCTCATATGGGAAATGATCACAGAACAGAGTTTAACATGAAGGAGGGGCTTGGGATTTTTTTTCAGTGAAGGTGGAAATTGTAGAAGTCATGCTATAGAGCATGAGATGCTGTGGAGGCCTTAATTGTGAGTGGGAGAAAAAAACAATGCAGCAACTTCGTGAAATACAGTTTCGTTGGTAAATATTAAATAGGGAGATCTAGATGGACTTTTGGCTCAGAATTTCTGCAGTGAACTGCTGGTAGTTTCTGTACAGCCCTTTGTCATCACAAAATGTGATGGCCTTCCCTACATGGTGGGTGTTTCTTGATCCTAATTTAATAAACTGGCTCCTAGGCATCCTGAGGTTTCCATGTCTGTAGAATGCATTCTTACTCACAGCATAACAAGATCAGTGTTAGTGCTGAAATGTTGGCAGCAGTCTGAAAAATTTGTATGTGACCACAAATATTCTAGATGTTTTATTTATGTGCTTTATGAACCAATACTACATAGAGTGCATTATGAGATATCAGTGAGATAGTCTTCAACATTTTTGCCTCTTTCCTCAGTGGATTCAGTGAGGTGCTTTATGTCCAGCAGGAAAGCTAGCCACCAAACCTCTCTTGTCAGTTTTAGTTTGATAACATAGTACACAAATTTGACACATGCAAATTACTTTGTCTTCATGCCTTCATTTGAGAAGTGGAAAAATTATCCGCAAAAGTTAATCTGTCATATTTCAGAAGAGTGGTGGGAAGAAACTGCTGCAAGTCTATAAATTATGTCCTACCTAGGTTGGGAGAAGGGAAATCCTGTCCCTTAAATTCTGTTTGATAATTTCATTTTTCTTCTCAGTCTGAACTGAATACAGCACTTTATGGATTTTCCCAGGACTTTTATCACTTTCCCAGACTATGGCAAAAAGAGAATTCCAGTCACACAGCTGTTGAGGCTGGAGGGAGTAAGCACTGTTCTCGTAAATGGGATTGGAGTGAGAAAGATAGATCCATGTTTTCTGGCTTTTACACAGCTGAATGCTCTGCTCCAGATGAGTGTTAGTTTCCTGCTATTTAGTGCTTTAATGGTATTTCAAATGGGATACAGGCTAGCTGTTACTAATCTCTGAAGATAATGACGTAATTGTAGTTCTGTAAAGGGAGATAGGGATGTTGAAATAGGATATAATTCATGAAAGGATTTTTCTTCCATAAGACTCAGAAGAAATGTCAGTATGTAGATCCAAAATCTCTATCCATGAAACCTTTGTCGAATCTCATTGGCAAGCGAAAGTCTATATAACGTTATGTCATGCCTGACTCCCACTCAGATTCACAGACTGAACACCTGTTCTGGTCAAGCCACACTTGTTATTAAGTCCTTTTCCCACCTATAAAGTTTCCTTTTCTCAAGAAGTCCATGTGATCAGATGGTTGGAATAAGCCATCTCCTTGCTATTTGTTTACCTCTGGAGCCTTTGTTTTAAGTTTAGATGACAATTTATCATTCTCCTCTTGTCCATTCTTCTTTTTCTAGTTGTGATTCTAATACAACCCTGTTCTGCTTGAGACTCTTACCTCCTGTTAAGTGTTGCCTTCTCTTGAAGGGGCTGATGTGGATGTCAGTTATCCCAGACAGTTTGAAGTACAGCCTCTCCCACAACCATCCCATGCATGCTATTATGTCAAACTCATGATTTTTTTTCCAGTGGTGAAAAAAGCTTTTTTGAAACAGAAATTTAAAACCCAGCACTAATCTTTTTTATATATATGAAGAAAGCAAGGCTTAAAGTTTGATTCTTTTATGTTTCACTGTTATATCTAAAGGGAGAAAACCACCTGTTTGAAGTTAATGTGTTTCTACTTTCAACTTTCTTCAGTTTGGAAAGTGGTTTGGATTATCAGTGCTATAGAACCATGACTGTAGGATACAAAAAAGGTAGTAAAACATTTGAAAACTGCTGTTTGTTTATCTTTCCTGACAGTTATAGAGTACAGAATATGTGTGAAGTCTTAGGTTTTCACTACTGATAGCTTTAAGTGCCCTGTCTGTAGTTCCTTCAGCTCTTGACTGTTGTAAGTAGCTCAATTTTACCAAATTCATGCTGTTAAGACTTATGTAATCTTTTCACTTATGTCAATAAATGCTTGTGGGTGTACAGAGACTGATTTCTAGAACATTACCTCAATATAAATTACCTCCTATTTGTACATATAATTTCTAATAAGACATTTTTTTCTTTTTTGATTATATTTTACTAAAAAAAGTGAGAAAGATGAATCTGGGTTGCTCTTTAGGCCATTTTAATTTTGGTCATATATTCACTTTATTTAAAAGTCTCTGCAGTAATCCCTAACATGAATTTCAGCAGTGAAAAATAAAAAACTTTAGTAGTAATGCCGATCTTCCTTTATGGATTTAGGCAAGAGCTATTCTGGTATTGCAAACTTGCAACAAGAGTATTTGTATGTTGCATTTCCTTGGTTCTGGAGTCTATAAAATGGAAAATTGCTTTCAGGCTTATCATTTTTTCTTGCTGTGCACACCTACCTGTTGCACATCTTTGCATTTCCATCACCATAAACCAAAATAATAGCCTAGAAAAAAAGAAAAAGCTAAAGTGAAAATGCAGAATGTTGTTGCTGCTGCTACTATTACATGATAAACCTGTTTCTTCTCTTTTTATATAGTAAAGCCATTCTGACACAGTATTTAATTGACATGATAAAACTCTAACAAAGCTCTGATATTCTGTTGCTTTTTACATTTACTTAAAGATCACTGGTATGGTTTGCTATAAAAAAATTAATGTGAAAACCCAAGGGAAAATAATTTCAGACACCTTGTTCTGTGTTCTGCTACATTTCAGTTCAATGCACTAAACAGCTTTCCATGTATATTGAGTGGACACAAGCTTAAAGCTGTTCCTCTGTGTGGAAACAAATCAACTGCAGTGACCTCTGGATTAGAGAAGAAAACCCGGGAACAGGAAGAACCATGTAGATTCAGCCCATATTATATGACAGCATAAGCATTTAGCATTCTTCCTGAATTATGTTAAAATTGCAAGGTATGTTGCAAAGGAAGACTCGTGCAGGACAGTCTTTTCTTGGCATTAAAATCAGGGCCAGGGATAACTGTAAAGTGAAATGCTAATCACAGTTTTAATACCAGAATTCTGTGACTGAAGGTGTTTCATTTGGTTTACTTTTCATTGACTTGCATATGAAGTTTAATCTGTCCTAATAACTAGTTATAGCAAAATCTGCACCTTTCATTTCAAATAACAGACATCCAAAGAACCACAGTCCCAAACCACTGAGCAGTTGTCTATTTATTGCTTGACTTCTGCTGCTCAAAGGTAGGCCTGAACTGCATTGCTCACCAGCGTGACAGGTAATATTTTCTTATCAGTGGCATAGACCTTAAAAACACTCTGTGCATTGATATGTTAAAATCTTTTCATAGTATCATAGAATCAACCGCATTGGAAATGACCTTCAAGATCATCAAGTCCAACCCTACCATGGTTACTAGACTGTGGCACTAAGTCTCATCTTGAAAACCTCCAGGGATGGTGAATCCACCACCTCCCTGGGCAGCCCATTCTAATGCCTGACTACTCTCTCTGTAAAAAATTTCTTCCTAATATCTAACCTAAACCTCCCCTGGCAGAGCTTGAGTCTGTGCCCTCTTGTCCTACTGCTGGTTGCCTGGGAGAAGAGACCAACCCTCACCTGACTCCAACCTCCTTTCAGGGAGTTGTAGAGGGTGATAAGGTCTCCCCTGAGCCTCCACTTCTCCAGGCTAAACAACCCCAGCTCCCTCAGCCTCTCCTCATAGCACTTGTGCTCGAGTCCCTTCACCAGCCTCTTCGCTCTTCTCTGGACCTGCTCCAGCACTTCACTATCATATTTCATATTATGTATTTAAAATACTGTTTATTTTGCTGGGTTGATAGGTTTGGAAATGCCTATTTGCTGTATTATGTGTTTAATTAAACCCACAAATTCAGATGTCTGTGCTTGTAGGGAGAGTTGTAATAAAGTTTACATAATAAAATTCTGCTTAAGCAAATGCTGTTTGAGATCAGAAAGACTTTTCTGAGGTGATTTTGTTGTTAGTAGTAGGTGCTAAAAGCTGAGTAAATTTAAATGTGAGATGTAGTCTTATGTCACTCAGGTTTGTATTCTAAAATAATAGTTTATTCTTCTTTATTGCAGCTTCCTAAAATATATTATGATACAACATGCTCCAAATATTAACTCTGTCATTTGAAGTTGAAGACGTCAGTGTTGCCATGACAATTTAAACTCAAACTGATACATTTCATACAATCTATAGACTTTTTTTCCCAAATTTTCCAAGCAGATGCACTTTTATTAGCTTATATGGAAGTAACTCTAGCTATGATTGTGTTAGCAATAAAACAGGAAAAGCAGAAGTTCAATAGTTGCATGCAAAATGGAACAAGAAAATAAGCAGAAAAGTAACCATACAAAAAAGCTGAAAATAACCCACACTAGAACCATGCAGGTGTCTTTTGTAACTGCGCTAATTGTGTTTAATAGAATTTCCTGTTTCATCCCCAAATTTCAGAGGACATTTGAAGAGGGGAAAAAAAAGTGCTTGAGGTATTATATAGGAATAATCCCTGATGATTAGTAGTTCTGTGTCTTGAGGTTTCCTTTCAGTATCACAATGATACTAAATTCTTTATTAAGGCTTTTTTTTGTGTGTTTCAAATGGCCACCTAAAGAGCAAGTAATAGCAGCAGAGAGAGAGATAAGAGACACAACGTGCAGCACACTTCAAATGGAGTGTGTAGGCAG
This sequence comes from Acanthisitta chloris, assembly GCF_000695815.1. NCBI lineage: Eukaryota > Metazoa > Chordata > Aves > Passeriformes > Acanthisittidae > Acanthisitta > Acanthisitta chloris. The sequence continues at coordinate 102,698 of NW_008650916.1, read as the reverse complement.
CCAACAGTGTATCAAACTCCAGGGGTTTTACTGTGGAATAAGAGAAACAGAATTGGTTTAAAATTAAGCTATGAGATACGGTTTCAGTGATCTGAACGTATGTTGGCAGAAAAATGAGGTGGATCCTGGAGTGTACCTTGCACAGATCTGCAAGAGTTACTTTAGGAAGTAGCCCCATGCCAAGGGGCCTGATGGCTTCACTAACATAACAAATTAAATAGGGCATCAATTATTTTATAAACAGAATACGTAATGAAATTATTCATGTAATATATTCATATTATTCATGGTAATTATCATGTTAAGGATTTAATCAGCAAATACAACATTGTAATTTTCCTCTCTCTCAAATCATTCTCATTTATGCATAGTCAGATGCTGATCTCTTTCTGAATGTGCTTAATGGTTAGAGATCTCTCTCCTTTTCTTGGGTTTTGGCCACATTTGTACTATATTTGGGGTGCCCAAATGAGAGCCCAGAGAGCTCCTGAGAGCAGTTTGGATGCCTTCCCTTGCTAAATGTTTGTATATTACAGGCCTTTCTTGGCCAGGGCAAACAACACTGTGATGCTTCCCTGTTGATTAAACCAAAACTGCATCCTGGTTGTGGAAAATGGATCTCCCGACAGGTGGTAGATGTGACACACTTGCCCAATTACACTATGAGGTGTGGGAGGCCATATCATTTTGCCTGGTGCTAAGAGTCCTGAAGCTGCCTGTGTGATTTCTGGTTAATCAGTGCTTGCCAAAAGAGAAGGGCAAGTTAGAAAAAGAGGGTGCTTCTGAAGGAAGAATGTGGCAGAAAGTGAAGCATGATAAAGAAGGCTGGGGACTGTAGAGCTGATCTGTCTTGTGAGCGTGTCAGTTTAGCTCAGCTCTTGGCTTTGACCAGTGTCTGGTAGAAACAAGGACTTCAGGTGCATTGCCTCTATAGATACCCGAATTTCCTATATTAACCACACAATTCACTGGTGCTTTGTAGGACATCCCAAGTTAAAACTGATATATTGGAGCAACTTCCTGCTTCTTTCTGATCTCTGTCAGCACCTGGGCAGCAAGGGCAATACCAAGCAATACCAACCACAGTGAGGGACCTAAATACACAACTTCCAGAATTCATTGACTTTCCTGCCTAGCAGGTGTGATGCTGCATCACACACCAGCAACTTTCCAGCAGTTCTAATACATCCGTATAGTTCCTTCTTTGGATTTGTATTAGCTCTGTCTTTTGTATGGAAGAAGATATGCATGAAAGAAATCAGTTTTTAAATGATTGCCTGCTTTCCTTCTGCTATTTTGGAGAAAGCTTTCTTCTTGTTCTTTCAATTTCCCTTTCACATTTTTTGAGAAATGTAGTTATAGCCAAATAATGCAATTGGCAGAGCACACTGAGAACCTTATTGTACAGATAGGAATATAAATGTTATAAAAGAGAATTTCCATTTTCTTTAAAAACTTTTAAAAGGCCAATATTTAGATGTAGGAGTTGAAGAGTCCTCTGTAGTCTGCCATAGTAGCAGCTACATTTCATTTTATTTCAGTTTTGACGCATTGATGTTTGGCATTTGTAGCACTTGAGGAGTAATCATATTTAAGGAATTCTAGCCTTAAAATTATTTTTTTCCTTGCTACTGACAAGGAATGTGTTAGTGGTGTTCATTGCTGCTATTCCAGTATTGCAGACTAAATGTCATTAGTGTTTTTTTGTTTATTCGTTTTTAAGGCAGAAAACATTGCTGAATGGATTTTCCCACTTAGCTTCATATCATGTCTTATTTCAGTAGAAGTACAGAATTCTTGCTGTGTGATATTTTTGCCTAGTTTCTGTAATTCCTGAACTGTTTTGAGGTATGTTAGAAGGACACTGTGGTAATAGGAAACCTGCAAATAAATTCTTATTCCTTTCATGGCTGTTATGAAAAGTGAAACTATATCCTGTTTTAACACTCTTTTAAAGTCATCTAAAACGTGATAAAACACATCAAGAAATGAAGATTCAGGGGCGGAGTGACCATCTGTAACTTGGTCTCTTTGTCTCAGAACTGCGATATAATGGCACCATGCATTGATTGATGTGTTAGACTTATGACCTGAATAAAGGTCTCATAAATTTCTCTTTAAAAGTATGGAAAAGGGAAAAGAAGTAACCTGACTTTGTCCTTGTCTGTTTTCCTTCAGCAAGGGAAATGTATAGTGCTTGAAGAGCATCTGATTGGGCCTGAATTATTAATGAGTGGGCCTTTTTTGTTGCACAAGCAGGTTGAACTTTTTTCTTAGACCCTGCTTATTTCAAGCACTTATTTAATGTGTTTGAAGCTGGGGTGTTCGTTGCTTGAACTGCATTGCGTTCCTTAATATCTCGTGTTATTCATTAGTATCCCAATAGGATCTTTCATTTTGTTCCTGGGAGAGACTCGGTGGGAGAGGTAATCTGAACCTGATCTGTGAATATTTCTTCTCTAAATATCCCTTTACTATGTCTTTTCATCCCAAAATGTTGCATTGCTAGCTACCTTTACTAGTTTCTTTGCTTCTCCAAAGTTAACTTAGGTTTATTTTAATTCCTTCCCCAGTGTGCTTCATAGAGTTCTGTTGACCAGCATATATTACACCTTAAACCAAAAGTGCAATGTTGTCTGGCTTCTGTGGCCTCCAGCTGTGTGAAGAACACTTCTACACATCTTAATATTTCCAGAAAGTTTTTCTTTCATTTGGAGATTCTGTTCCATTACGATTGCATGCCTTCCAAATGCCTTCAGTTAACATCAGTCCTTTGCTAGGGCTACCCCAGTCAGCATTCTAAAGTTTATTAGGATTTGTTGTGAAGACACTTGTACCATTTCCTTAGCAATTCTTGGAGCAAAACTACTCATACAAAAGTATGACAAGACTCTGAAGATCCAGTGCTTCCAATATATCAAGAAATCTGTATAGCACACTTTTTTTTTTCTCTGTGTCATTTTGATTAGCAGATGACTGCAACTATTCAAGGTAAAATTACAGTTAATTATGGCCTAAAAGTATTGCACCACTGAGATTTCATTTAAAGAGAAAAACTTGAAAAAATTCTTTTGAATGCTCTTTACATTTGCTTAAGCTGTATGTTTTGAGTGTTTAGGGTGTTGATGGTATTTAATTTTAAAGTTGTGTGGAATATGAACATGAGGTACAGGGTCATGGTCTAGTTATTTCACAGAAGAAGGTTGGGTTGTAATTTTAGTACGAAAGGAGAAAGAGAAGGGAGAAGACAAAATATATGATAATACATGGTATACAAAATTGTGCATCTACTTAAGGCTGAAGTTATATCAAGACAATACTGAAATACCTAGCCCTTAACTTGAAATGGAATATAGCAATATACTCTTCTCACTGCTGTCACACATCTATATTTTAACATCTGTGCTGTCTAAGATTATGTATGACTGCTCTCAGGAGATGTATCTGATGATTGCATCTGCTGCAAATGCCACGTGAAAGGAAGAAATGCTGCTGCTTATGTACTTCATGCTTGTCTCAGTAAAGGATACTACAAAGAGTATTTTGTCTTGCTAGTTTAATATATACATGGAATTTTTCTGTGTATCTTTTCAGCTCATGGAAAAAACTGACAGAGACTACTACACTCTGGATGACATGTTTGTTTCTAAAGCAGCCAAAAGAGCACGCAGTGGGGAAGAGATACAAAGGAGAAGTTTGTTTCTAGCCAAAAGAGCACGCAGTGGGGAAGAGGAAGAGATACAAAGGAGAAAAGCAATACAGGAGCACCAGCAACTTGCTGCACGCATGGAAAAGTGCCCATACTGCTTTGATAGCAGTGAACTTTCTAAACATCTTATTATTGCAATTGGCACCAAGGTAATAAGATAGCAATTTAACACAAATGTAGAAATAAAAAAGAAATGGCCAAAAGAGCACGCAGTGGGGAAGAGGAAGAGATACAAAGGAGAAAAGCAATACAGGAGCACCAGCAACTTGCTGCACGCATGGAAAAGTGCCCATACTGCTTTGATAGCAGTGAACTTTCTAAACATCTTATTATTGCAATTGGCACCAAGGTAATAAGATAGCAATTTAACACAAATGTAGAAATAAAAAAGAAATGGTGTTAAGAGCGCTTAAAATTACGAATGAAATTGCTTCTGTGGAATGATTTATTGCTCTGCATCTTATTTTCCTTGCCCTTCCAATTGATTCTGCAGATTCATCAAGGGTGAGGAAGAAAAGATATAAATCTGTCATGAATTTTAGAGCTAATCTTTGATAGCAGAACTTCACATTTGTGGAAGACAGGAGCAATAATGAAAGATCTCAGTGCAGAGATAAGACTATAGAAGGATTTGCGGTAGACTAAATCACACCTCACTGGAGGAAATTTGAACCTGTGAAGAACTGTATCTTGATATCAAATAAAATTAAGTGGAGAATTCCATTTCTAAGCTTAATATCCTTTAAAATAGACAGAAGTTTGGCTTGGAAACCTTCCTGTTTCTGTGAATGCTTTTAAAAGTTGCATAAATATTTGGATTTATAACATCTGAAATGCTTCCATATAGCATTTTTGGTCATTTTTTTAATCCAAAGTTTTAATTTATTATTGTTATCTTCGTTTGACCTGAAACTCATTATCGGCCCATGGAATTAAATGCAGAAATATGTATTATGGCACATTGCATTTTTTAAAATAGAGATTATATATATAAATTCATATAGATACATACCTGAGTGTATGTATATATATATAATCTGTGCTTATGTATCTAATATATATACATATAGATATATAGATAGTCCTAGTTTTGTCTGGGATAGTTAATTTTCTTCTCAATTGCTGGTACAATGCTGTGTTTTGGATTTAGGATGAGTATAATGTTCATGACACACTGATGTTTTTAGTTGTTGCTAAGTAGTGGTCAGGGACTCCTCAGCTTCTCATACTGACCTTTCAGCAAGAAGGTCAGAAAGGCACAAGTTGTTGAGAGGGGACAGAGCAGAGACAGTTGACCTCAACTGACCAAAGGATATTCTTTCTATACCATATGCCATCATACTCAGTATATAAACTAGGAGAAAAGCTGGCCCAGGCCCACTGCTTGGAGAGTGGCTGGGCATTGGTTGGTGGGTAGTGAGCAGTTGCATTGTGTATCAATTGTTTTGTTCTTACTATTTATTTTTATGTCCTTTTAAACTGTCTTTGTGTCAACCCACGAATTTTACTTGTTTTTCCAATTGTCTCCCCCATCCCACTGTGGGCAGGGAGTGAGTGAACAGCTGTGTGGTGTCTAGCTGCCTAACAGGTTAAATCATGACACAGAGTATGCATTTTGCATATATATATATGCAAAATAATTGTTTTGTTCTTACTATTTATTTTTATGTCCTTTTAAACTGTCTTTGTGTCAACCCACGAATTTTACTTGTTTTTCCAATTGTCTCCCCCATCCCACTGTGGGCAGGGAGTGAGTGAACAGCTGTGTGGTGTCTAGCTGCCTAACAGGTTAAATCATGACACAGAGTATGCATTTTGCATATATATATATGCAAAATTAGGGTAGGGTTAGGGTTAGGGTTAGGGTTAGGGTTATATATAGGGTTATATATATATGTAAGTTTATTAAAAATACATACACGTATACATCTGTACTAAAAGACCTATTGGAATGGACTAAACAGTGTGGTTTGATAACAGTTATGATTCCAGTTGGTTTGTAAGACTGGTATTACTGTGTTTTTGGTGGGACTGCCCTCTGGATACTACTAGTTCATTTGAGTGGGAACTTTAAAAACACTAAAATTGCTAATAATTGTTGTAATTAGTAAGTACTGGCATCTATTGGTTTGAATTTAGGCAACGGTGAATTTCATAGCCTTAGCAATGGGAAGGTTTTTGATGCTGGAAAAATGGCACTTCAGTTTTTGTTTGCTTTTCGCAGGTATACTTATCTCTACCAAGCAACCAGTCCCTTACTGAAGGTCACTGCCTGATAGCCCCTCTGCAACACCATACTGCAGCCACTCTTTTGGATGAAGACATCTGGGAAGAAATCCAGGTCACCTGAGAAACTGTCTCTTAACAGTTTTGTACAATGATTTTGTTTTGTACAATAATATACTTGTCATAACTACCTATTTTCATAATTTTCATTATTTGCAGTCTGGCAGCTCTTCTCTGATACCATTCTCATATTATGGATGAAAATTAGTGGTCAGATATTAAAAGAAAAGAGAGACAGGATGAATACTGAATAAAATTTCTGATTTACAAGCGCTAGAAAAAGTTTCCTGGAATGCTGCAGAATATGTGTTGCTGGAGGTCTTTGAAACCATATTAGGGGAACATCTACTGGGGATGAAGTAGGTACAGCTGATCCCTTACTGTCTTCACTTGATTTTCTTGGGAGTGCCAAGGGAAAGAAAAGGATTATCAGAGCAGGCAGATCACTTAATATGAGCTGAGGATATGTTGTTTACATATCTTCATTTTTTTAAGATAATCTGAATTTTGGATGTATATCAGTTGAAGGAGAGCTGTCTTACTCTTCAAATCAGTGAGATCCCTGCAAGAATCCAATTTTCTACCTTTTCTTGAAAAGAATGACTAGAATAAAGTGCCAAGTGTGATGGGTTGTGCTTTCCAACTCTCTTATGAAGATATTTTGAAAATTTTGAGTTCTGTTTTCTTTGGAGATAGACAATCAAGGGAGGGATGTAACAAGCTTCTCCCTAAGAGATTGACTGTGATTGTCAGTCCCCCACCCCCTGCCATCAGGATTATACAAGGAGAAAACAATTTGCAACCTCTTCTGTCGAAATATTGGAGACTATTTCAGACTAGAGAAAGACTTTGTTGTTGCATTTGCTTAGATTTAAAACAAGCATAATTCGTAAGTTTGAAGTACTTTAAGTAATGTTTGTCTTGCCTCAAGCCTGGCAGATGGATTCTCTGACTTCTCAGATTTGCTCCCCACGTTGATTCTCATGGCTGGGGTAATTTTTATATAGTGTTTCCAAGTTAAATAATGCCTCTCCTTCAAGCAGGAAGGAAAAGGAGTTCTCTTGTATATCATAGAAATGCTAAGAAGGTTGGATAAGAAGCAAATAAATGCAACAAGTAGGATCAGGAGGAACAAAAGAGCATGGGGAAAGTGATAAATATGTTTGTCTAACTAAACTCTTAACTAAATAGATAATTTTTCTAAATTTGTATGAGAAATAAATAGGATAAAGATATGCAAATGCAGTTCCAGTATTCGATGCTAGTATTTTACTTGCTAGGAAATGCATCTAGTTGCTAAAACCATTGTCCTTTGACCCTGTGAATATATTCATGGACATTTTAAACATTTTTTGTAGCAAAGCACTTTGGAAGGTGATGGACGAATTTTTTTTCCCCCCAGCTTCTATGTGATTCAGTAGAAGGAGTCTGGAAGGCTTTAGCAAGAACATGAGCAGACAATCAGTGACTAAACTAACTTTCTTATGCCAGAGACATATTTTATGTTGAAGGGAAAAAAACTTATCACACTTAAAATATTCAAAAAATGTAGTATGGAACACATGTTTTAGCTATGTATTTTTGCTGGGATTGTTTTTTAGGATATATTGGAGTAAAGCAAGAAGGGTTCCTTTATGCTGTATGCCTTCAAGCACTTGAATTTAACATATTGTGTGGTTTAGACTGATGTGCTCACTTGGCAAAGTAAATATGCATGTAATATTTTTAATATGAAAAGATATAAATCTTTACACATTCTGCATTGACTGAACTGTTGCATCTATCAATGTCATGTGCATCCAAGCATAAGCCAAGCTTCCTTATGTGCTCTTATGAATGATTTTGTCCTTCCCAGTGCTAATTATGTTTTGCCCTGCTCAGAATTTGGAGGAAAAGTGCAATGTATTTAAACCCAAGAAAATGCAGTTGGGGTTATGTTTTGCCCTGCTCAGAATTTGGAAGAAAAGTGCAATGTATTTAAATCCAAGAAAATGCAGTTGGGTAAATGTGAGCTAACATCTGCTGATATTCTAGGCTTTTCGGTGGATTTGTGTTTCAGTTGATATTGCAGGGTGGCAACTGAAAGGAGCAGTCTTTCTCAACCTTTGGGTTAATGTTTCTTTTATCTCACTACAGTTGCTTGCTTCAGGGTATTTCAGAAGTAGAGGTCTGGGGACTGGAGTGATGAGGAAAAGACAACAAGCTATTAATTCAGAGTTGCCTGCCACTCTATGTCAGTCATGGAACAGTAATATCTTCTAGCTGTGTTTCATCAGTTATGTTAGGGGATGGTGGTTACAACTTCCTGTCACAGCACGGAGCAGTTTATGAGTGAGGAAAAATTCAGAGCACAAGGGCCTGCTTTGGAGAGCTTAGATACCTAGTTAACATATATATTTGACCAAGTTTTCTAGGCTTTTAGTTTGATTCATACTGTGCAAGGTGGCAAACGGGTAGGGAGAAGTGCATTGAAAACCTGCTAGTGATTAGTTTTACCTCTGTTTTACTTCAGTACTAGCTGGTGTTGTTGAGTATGTTTATTTGCTTATGCTTCTTAGGTTCATCAACTCTCCATTTAAGGTAGGGAATCTAAAACCTTTAGATGGGATTCACCTTTTAATTGTGCTGTTTGTACTTCGGAGCACTGTTAATTGGAAACAAAATCACTGCAAAAAGGACAACCTCTGAGTTATGTGAGCTGTAGAGCTATGATACCTCTGGTCTGTGTGGCTCCTACAGTTTCAGTGGTTTCTTGGCTTTATACTGGAAATGGTATAGGAGCACGTATAATCAAACAATCTCTATTTTTAAAAAGCAGTTTTTGAGATTTTGAGAAGGTTTCATAAACACTGACACTATCAGAAAGTCAGATCTTTTGTGCGTTTTCAAAGGAGTCTTAATGAGTCTCAGAAATCATCCCTTGTACTTGATAATTTAGTTCAGCATCTACACTGTAAGCTATAGAATGATGCTCTTGCATATCTTGGGCGCAAATACCAACAGTCAAGAGAGTTAGGGAGCAGCAAGAGTGAGGAAGGCAAGTCAGGGGTAGGGGTGACAAGCAAAGCAGGTTGGGGAGGTCATCTCACGGACAAGGTCCAGTCCCATGGTACCCAGGCCAGAAGAAGAGAGCAATTCCCATGATGGTAGACAGGGTCAGCCGTGGCCCAGTGTTGGCCAGACAAGTCTGCAGTGATGACTTAGGTTCAAGGTGAAGTCAGGGCCAAGAACTGCCAGGTACCTGGCTGGGCATAGGCATCCCTGAAACATAGGTCAGGCAAGGACCAAAAATGAGGGCCTGAACTTAACTGCAGCTCCTGAATGACAGGAGGCAAGGCCCACACTTGCCCACACTGCAGCACTCTGTTACCCCAGCTCTTTCTGTTGGAGCTGATCCCAGCTCATATCTGCAGCTTATCAGAGCTGTCTGTCTGCATAGGCAGCCAGAGCCCTACCAGGTGGAAGAGGTTGCAGGGCCTCTTGGGTATGTGCAGGGCCCTGGTGCTAACAGAATTGTAAACTGAAATACCCTTTGAATAGGTGCAGCACTTAATCCCTATGACAGGGAACTGGTAAGTGTAGTTTGAGGCTGCATTTATGGAGTATTGCATTTGGTTTGCTTCCATACAGTAAAGATGGTTGTTATGCCATGGCTTTCTTTTGAGGTAATGTTAGTGTTTTCCTTAAAAATCAAGCATGCCTAGTGGAAATACCCTTCCTTTGTTTTTTGTTGGGTTTTTTTCTTTCTTTTTTTTAACTGCATAATTGGAAGGAATAGTAAAAGGGTAATGGTAACTCTAGTAGGTACGAGACATTACATCCCAAGAAATTGCAAGCTTGGGACCTACTGTTTAAAGCCATGTTGTTTTATGCAGCACCACAGTTATGAAGGTCAACATAGTTTTAATTTCACCTGTAAAAATATATCGTATTTATTAAAACTTAGTTTGTAGTGTTAATTGTATTGTGTGTTTCACAATAGTTTTCTAGACTTCATATACTACTTCATAGGAAATATGCTTCATATTACATTACTGAATAATACAGAATTTTCCTACTATGATTGCTACTGTTTTCCATTTTATTGTGAGTTTATTACAAATATAATATGTTAATGAGGTAATATAATGTATCTGAAAGCTCTGAAAAGCTAATTTCAATTACACTTTTTTTTTCTTTAAACAGGTGTTCCGAAATGCATTGGTTAAAATGTTTGAAGCTAAAGACCTGGACTGTGTGTTCCTAGAAACAAATATGAGTATGAAGAAAAAGTATCATATGGTATATGAATGCATTCCTCTTCCCAAAGAAGTAGGAGATATGGCTCCAATCTACTTTAAGGTACAGGAAAATGTTTTTTTATGAAGTCATTTGAATGTATATATCATAATTCATCTATTTCTGGAAAACATTTCTGATATTCAAGTACTAGTTTTGAAAAGGTGTATACTTTGATCTTGCTTCTTGATTCATTCTTTGATCATATTCCTTGATCTTAAAACAAGCCCTGTGAGGTAATTCAGTTTTTCAGGTAGTCAGTGGAAGAGCTGTTTGTCCCTGTGCAGTTGTCTCAAGTCTGGCTGCACTGACAAATACTGAAAGAGGGTGAAAGAATTTTAGTCTCTCGAAGTACTTTAAGGACTGCAATACTTCTCACTTAAGTCTTGTTGTATAAACTTAAAACACCATCCATGTGCCTTGGCAAGCATAAAATGAGAAAATAGTGTCAACTGTTTTAAGAAATGCCAGTGTTCGGTAAACCCAAATTTTCCATGTGTTTTAGGTCTCTGATGAGCTTTAGACAGCATGATGGATACATTTTTTGTAGCTTTTCTGGTCTCTTTTCCCCTGTGATTCTGTAAGAAAAACTTCATTGAAGCTTTTGCCTGGAACTGAGGCCTTTCAGCTTTCAGCAGCTGGCTCATGATTTGTCTTTTATAAGTAAATTATTTGATTTCTTCTTCGAAATATGATTTTTGCTTTCTGGAAATAATGTGATTGGTTTCTGATGAAGTGGAGCATTATGATGAACATCAATGCAGTAACTTTTACCACATTCCACACTCTCTAAGATCTGACTGCTGTGCTTCAGGTGCTGGTAAAACTTGTGCTTTGTCTGAATACTCAGGGAAAGAGGAAGAACAAGGTTTAATGCAATGACATTTGCATAAAATTTTATTTGAGAAGTATCTACCATTAAAATACACAGCAAATGGAATTAAAACGGTATCTGTACAGCACTGTACTCACTTCCATACTATGGAGATACAGAGTCAGCTTTAAAGCTTTTTAAGGACAAGTAGCCTCTAAGCTGGATTCTCCTCTTAGTGCTTAGAAAAAAAAGGCTGACATAGTGTAATGAATTCATTACAGATTTTACTTGGGACAAGTAGAAAGAGAATGTGACATTTTAGTTGAAAATTGTTAATTTGTGTCAAGCAAAAGTTAAAGTAAAGAAAACCAAACCAGAGGAACGGAATTGAGTGAGTCTGAAGATATTATACAATGCCTTTATAAAGTTGTGGAAATTAGAAGTTGCAAAACATATAGTTACTTTGTTAAGAAGCAGTTGTGACTTGCAGTGCAATGTGCTTCACTGTGTTGAACAGTTAGTTCTTTGCTTGCTGTATCTAGGATGTTTTCACATTTAGATAAAATGATTTTACAGAAAGCTATAATGGAGTCTGATGAAGAGTGGTCCATGAACAAGAAGTTAATTGATCTTTCTTCAAAAGATGTTCGGAAATCTGTAAGTAATGGAATTTATTGAACACTGAATTTCTCAGCAAATTCCTCTCATCTTTTTCATTATTAGCTGTTTCAAAGGGAGAAGAAAGGGAACAGAATTAGATTAGTGCATCAGAAGATGGCGTAGGTATGATGAGAATTAGCAGTCAGGCTGAGCCCCTAACTGACATTAGGGAAAAGATTCCCATGTATTTCAACAATTGATGGACTGAGCTGCAAGCATTCGTTGAGAACAAAGCTGACACTTTGAGGACATGTACCAGCATAATTTTCAATATTAACTTTAAGAATTAAGGTAGATCAAAGATTTGCAAATTACTTTCCTGGAAACAGTATAATGTGTCTTTCTCACTGACCTGGAACAGCCATTTGTGTTGCTAAGTTTATGAAGTGAAAATATAAATAGCATTATGAATCTTTTGTCCTAAAACAAGGGAACAGTGCTCTCTCTGACTCCTGGATACTGAGCTGAAACGTCTTTATAAAAACAAATCTTAAAGGAATAATGCTGGATCTGTTAGGTTCAAAGATTGTTCCATCTTTTTAATATCAAAGTGGAAGATGTGTGCATATAGGCTTTATTACAAGTAGTTTACTACTACTATGTAGTAACAAGACTCAGTTTCTCAAAGTGTCTTTCAGTAAATATTGCAACTTTGCACTAAAGTCCTAGTTTAGGAGAAAGAAGAGATGAGTTTTAATAATGAGACATGAAGCCTGATATGGTATAGAGGGAGATTTAAGTGCAGAAGAGTAAGGGATGCAATTATTTTGGAGCAAGGGTTTAGGGAAGACTTTAAACTTAAGGTGGATGTAAACAGAAAAGAAAATAAGCATGTTTAGGGTATCTTCTGCTCATTGTTGTTTTAGAACAGGGAAAGCCAACATCTGTTACAAATAAGTGAAGTATCATTTTCTTGACACATGGTAAGGCATTAAGACATCTGATTTCTTCAAGAATCTCCCTAGCCATACATTTTTGTGGCTATTAATGTGCTCATTTGAAGGTAGGCCAGTTTTCAGATTAAGTCCAGACAATTCTTTAAATTAATACAATATATCTGAGCATAAATTGTTACACAGTTGTGTGAATTTAACATTATTTTAGGGTAAAGAAATGCCTGTAGCCTTCAGAAGGTTAGGAGAGTATAGTTTAGAGATGAAGTTTGGGAAGTTGGAAGTTGTGCTGGGAGATGATGGTACCTGGAAGGAGGGTCAGACATGGCTGAGACATCACCTAATGGGTGGATTTTGTGCAGAAATTGTGACTATGATGTCCAGAGGTAGAGCCTACGTGTCCAGCCCATGCAGAGCATCAAGGCCTTCTCTGATTCCCTCTCTGCACCCTGCAGTGAGAGAGCTGGGGCTGGGAGGGGACACAGCCAGGAGAGCTGACCCAGCAGCAAGCACTGTTCAGCAACAGCCAAAACACTGGTTTGTTATCAACACTGGTTTAGGCACCAGTCCGGAACTGAGCACTGTATGGGCTGCTGTGTTGAAAATTGACTCCATCCCAGTCAGACTTGTTGCATTGCTAGACACAAACGAGATGAAGCTGACCTTTTCCTTAAGGTGTCACCTGCCAACCCATTTTTCCTTATGTAATGATTTTTTGAAAGTCTATTTAAAATGTTTTATGTTTCTTGCTATGCTACATTGCTCCTCTGTATTAAATCTTAATTATTTTTAGAGTCAATTTTATATATGGAACATGCCTCATGAAAATTGTGTAGTTATTTGGACTGTAGCAGATGAAATGCTTATGAATTTGAGGCTTTGTAAATCTTATCAGTACAGGAACATCCTCAGCAATTAAGAGTGGAAAATAACTTGTTGCAGTGAAATAGCAGAATCAGTTGCAATACTGTAGCAATGAATGAATCCACTTCTGTCAGACTGAAGGATCTTCCAGTGTGGCAGAATATCCAGCATCTCCTCTGCAGGCTGACTGAATTACTAGTTTACCAGGTTTGGCAAGTTGATGATAACTTCCAGTCCTGTAGAGGGATTTCTGGTAATGTATTGTCCATAGGGGTGTTTCCCCTTCTCCCCAGGTGTCAATGGGGTAAATATTTCCTGGGTAAATATTTCCTGTTATCACTCAACACCTTACCTTTAATAAATGCAACTTGCTAGTGGCTGTCTTAAAATTTCTGCTAACCCACATAATTCAGGTGTGGATTCAGGGAGGCATTTTCTCACTGTGCATACTGCTGCGTGGTCTGTCCCCACCTCTTACCAGGTGCTGCAGCAGTGGCCTCTGCAGGTTCTGCCACCTGGTAATCATCTCTTCTGTGTATTTTATCTAGTTACTACGTGCTGTTCTTTCCCCTTAAGTGTTTGTTTTGCTGTTTCTCTGTTGCAATTTTATGCTACATGTACGGGGTTTGAGAAGTGGTTTAAAATAAAACGTGATACTCTCAACTGCAAAACCGTGTTCAAATTCATTCAGTTGTGGGGAGTTTGACTAAATGTCAGCAGTTTGTTAAACATCTGAAAATGTGGTTTTGCATGTGTAGGTTCCTAAAGGATTGCCATACTTTTCTGTGGACTTTGGCCTTCAAGGAGGATTTGCTCATGTGATTGAAGATCAACACAATTTCCCTCATTACTTTGGAAAGGTATTGCTATGTAAAAGATTAATTTACTAATGATACTCTGCTTTGTAAAATTTAAGTATTTTAAACAGATGCTACCAGAACAGTTACTTTGATGTACCTTATCTGTCTTTTCTTGATGAGTCATTGTAACTTGGCTTGTTGAATAAAGGAGTAGCTGATTTTTTCACTGTCTGATACTCAGATTATGATTCTAGATTCATGTTTCCTTTGAATGAATAGGAACTCTAGATATTTGACATTATCGATATATAATCTTATAGATGGAAAATACTTACATCTCTTTAAGAGTTTTCATGGCCATAATACTCACATATAGGTCCACTGACTCCTGCTTGTATAAATTAGG
>NW_008650916.1:85982-87964 GCF_000695815.1 Acanthisitta chloris | reverse complement strand
CTGAAACACTTGTGTGGTTAAATTAATCCATGTAGTATATAGAGTATAATAGATACAGGAAGAGCTGTAATAAATTCTTCCTTTATTATGTCACAGTGATCATTCATTGTAAGAGTCAATGTTGCAAGAACATTAAGAGTGATTGGGGAGAAAAAAACTTCAGAAAGAGCTAAGACCAAAGTGGGCAGCTTTCGTTTTCTGAGCTCACCTTGGTCACAAATGTACTAATATGTTAGCAGTCTTGCTAGGTTAGGATATTTAAGCAGTACTTTGATATTCTGTGCTTAAAATAATTTTGCTGAGGCAGCCATCTAACAACCACAGTTCTGTTTTTGAAATTGGTACATTTTTCAGAATTTCAAGTTTTAATTAGCACTTGAAGCAAACTGACAATCTCATAATTTGAAGATACATATTTCTTTATGGTAAAATAGTGTTAAGTAATGTGGTAATTTTGCATTTATCTTTATTCATCTTTCTTCTACTTGCAAAGGAAATTATTGGTGGCATGCTGGACTTGGAACCACGGCTCTGGAGGAAAGGAATCAGACAGAACTTTGAGGAACAGAGGAAGAAGGTGTTGCAGTTTGCACAGTGGTGGAAGCCATATGACTTTACCAAAAAGAAAGAATGAGCACAGCCCTGCAGTCAAGGACTATATAAGCCATAAATTATGTTAAAGGATGCTTCATATGTTAATAACAACACCAATGTGTTATATGTAGCTAATGTATTTTAAAACAAGGGGTATTGCTTAATTGCTGATTACCTCTTCCTGGTTTGGACACTGTGGATCACATGAACCTGCAAGCCTGACAGACTGGAAGTGTACAGTGGGTTTAGTTTTTCCTTTTTTAGTTAAGCCAAAAGAATAATATTCATGTGGCCATTGAAGGTCTTGAAAATGTAGTTTTTGCTTTTGCAGTTTTTGTAATCTTTGAGACAACTGATTTTTTTTTATACTGTATTTAGCCTGTGCTTAATTATCATGGTGACTTTCTGTAGAAAATGGTGTATATTTTAAGAACATTTTTATTAATGCAAATACATTGTTGCAGAAGGAAACTGTACAAAAATTCACTTTCTGAGTCCCTGTGGTCTTTTAAGTTGAGGTCAGTGCCATAGCGTAAACATTCACAAAGGATGTGATTGATAAACCTGCTGCCTCTCCCTTGCATAAGAGTTAATGCAATTTTTTGTACTATCTTTCAATATGAAGTAGTATTTTCCAAGCAAAAGGATGATGAGACAGTCCATAGCTGATGGCAAATGACAGCTTTAATGGTAACAGTTTCTTTTGATGACAATAAAATGCGAAAAAGAAGAAGGGTGGAAGAATCTTAAGGGAAGACTTCTCGGGGCCATCAAAGAAGAAAATCATTACAGGGATCTCCTCAGGTGACTCTTCTCCCCTGGGCATCCCCTCTAGTGCCACAGGTGGTTTGCCATAATACTTTGCCATAGTAGTTTTCATCAGGACCTGCTGAAACTTCCTGCTGGTTCTTCCTGCTGTTAGTGCTGACTGGAGGTCAGAGGCAAGAGTTGCACATTAATTGATTGTTACACTTTGTGCATAGGTGTCACTGGGAAATGCCCCTCTGCTATTTAAAGGACCACTGTCCAGCATGTTACTCACTAGGTTTTGTTGTTTATTTCATATGAGAGTTACAAAATGGAGGTAGAAAAGTGGCAGGGGAAAAAGGGATGATTCTTACATCAGTGTCCACCACGTTCCATGGGAACCCTGACACAGCTGGCGCAGGCTTCACAGGTGTGGAGTTGGGAGAACAGAACAAGGACAGAAGCACATGCATGGAAACATTGCCACAACATCCTCCCAGTGCACAAGGGAAAGGGTGCAGAATTACAAACGAGAGGCTGCAGTGCTACAGGGAAAGGCTGCAAATGGCAGGTGGAAGGCTCTTGGCATAGGAGAGGTTAAGGCATTGTCTAAGTGTCTCTGTGTGTTTCCTCTTTTCCTG
>NW_008650916.1:80024-85916 GCF_000695815.1 Acanthisitta chloris | reverse complement strand
TGCTGAACTGTTGCTCTGTACAGCTCTGTTAACTGTTGCAAACTGCTCAGATTAAGAAATGGCTCACTAAATATTTCAGGGTTGAATGAGTGTTCATTTCTAGTACCTTGGTGGTCTTTTGCAACTTTCCTGAAGAACTAGTACTTTCCCTGTTCCCTCCCCCACCACTGTTTTGGCAAATAAGTCTGATAAGAGATAGAAGTCTGCTGTGTTGTGAATCATTTTCTGTAGAGTCTTTGTAAATCTGTGTCACTGCAAGAGAAATGACTTAAAAATAAGATTTCATGATAATTTTAGTGATTTATTGTCTGATTTGTACTGTGTTCACCAGCAAGCTGTGGATAGAAGGGGCAGGTCTACTGTTCTTCAGTAAGTTTTGACCTTCCTTAGGCTACTGGGGAGATTACAGAGCAAATAGGACGTGAAATAATAGCTGCTAGTAATTGCTTAGAATGTGTTAATGCTGAAGCAAATTTAGGTAAAGTGCAGTCTTTGGTGGCATAAAGCATGACTAAAAGTTGTTTTCTCTGAATGCTTATGTTGCCTCCTGTTGTTGGTCCCATCTGCCCCCTGGGAGGACAGCTGGAAGCAGCAGAGGTGACTGTCTTTCAGGCCATGGAAAAGTGTTTATCCAACGCTGTGCTGAAAATGTAATTGTTCTGATATCAATTCTCTCTGAATTTGTGTTCCTCAAGCAAAGTGCTGTGTTTCACAAAGGATGTCTAACGAGTACGTAGTCCTCTGACTCATGATCTGTGCATATTTTATTATTCTGGTTTCAGCAAAACTACTGGTATTCTTTGGGCAGAAATTACTCTGAAATATGGAATAAGGATAACTCAAGCTAGTGATACAGGAAACTGTTTCAGAATGGGAGACTGTGCTTACTCCATATGCTGAGAATAGTACCTTGTAATTGGTCACAGAACCAGACGTGCATATCTTCAGGTTAAGCTGTTCCTCCTTATAAGTATCTCTAAATATTCATGAGGCTGGGAGAGTCAATGCAGCTTGTTAGGGCACTTGTGCAAGGCATGGTGTGCTCAGACTTCAGTCCTTACTCTTCTGAATATTAAAATATTTCAAATAGACCTCTTTCATCCAAAAGAATACCCAAAGCCTAAATTCTTTGGCACTAAGAGGTGGAAAATGTAAAATCAGGTGTCTTTAGGGAGAACAGGGATTGGAAGCTGGAATTCTTACATTGTTCTAAGTGTGCTTCTATGTACTCTTCTGTGTAACTGGGGAGGACAAGGATCTTCTCTCTTCAAGTGAACCTATGTGTGTGATTTAACAGGTGTTAGAACATATCCATGTCCTGCCCTGTCTTATGGGAAGATTGTGTAATATGTGCTGCTGCTCTTCTGCACAGTGCCTGGCATAAAATGCAATGTGTTGCTGGTATCAGTTCAGCTTTTACCAGCTCTGAGGCCTCCCTTTCTGTTTCCTTGCTATGCTGAAGGAATTGTGTCCTCTCGCCTTCATTCCAGGTCTCTCAGCAGTTCCAGGGAAAGGCACTGCACAGCACAGCACTGTTAGGGCTGTTCGATCAAGCCCTGGGTGAGGCCTGAGCAGGAGTTCAGGCTGCAGAGTTTTTATTCAATCATGTTTGCCACTAAGTTCTCTAGAGAGAGCCAGGATGAATGCTGTAGTTAAGCAGATCTTTTCCCTCAAGCCTGGATACCTTGACGATTCCCAGCCTGGTCTGTCTTGGGGTGAATGAGCTAAACAGGCTCTGTTGAGATGTTTGCTTTCTTTGCTTTTTCTCAGGCTGTTCTGTTCAACCTGTGCATTCCCCAGGCCCATGTGATAGCTGTAGAAAGCTGCCTGAAGCATGAAGCAGTTGTCCTCATGTTAAGGACTCACATTTGGAGGTTACTGTTTTTGCTCAAATCAAAGGAAAGTACCATAAATTTGTACCACACCATTAGCTCCAAAATGAAGCGCAAAAGTTGCGACAGTATCATTATTCTTATCCACAGCCAGTAGCTGGTTGATGTCAAGGTGATTGCCTGAAGTAATCTGTTGATGTAAACTGAGGTTAATGTAAAATGAGATTGATATAAGCTTGGGTGAACTCAGTGGAACTGAAGTGGAAAGCAAGGCAAGACTTTGTGCTAGTTATTGATGTTCTTCCAAATAGCTAGTTCTCATTTATGCCCATATTCCAGTTGATTTTCCCATCTCCTTTTGTGTTTGCTTTTGGAGTAAGGCTGTGAGATGCTGTGTTTAGTGTAGTTTTGGTATAACAGTGGTGAATTGTTGCTTGGTACTTGTTAAAAGATCTGGAAGAGAACAATGCAAATTTGTGTTACTTTGCTAGAAAAACAAAATAGCAGTGTTCAATAATAGGTCTATTTGGGCTGGGCTTTTTTTTCTAGTTAGTTCATGAATCCAAACAGTGAGTTATTCTCAGTCATAATCAAATGTGATTTAGTGGGATTTTAGTAGGATTTAACATATTGAGTTCAACCAACTTGTTTTAAATTTCATAGAAGTTCTGGAAAACAACACGTTAAAATGAAGATTAATTCCCGTGGCAGAAGATTAGCAATCTCTTGCAGTCTATGAAAGATGAAAAACTTTGATGAGTCCCTTAAGGGTTATGTTTTCTTAATCCCTTAAGCATTTCCTGTTTTCTGCATTTGGCTTTTTTTCTTTAAAGCATGTTTTCCCTTTTTAATTCCAACCAGACTGTGGATGAAAAGGGATGGAGACACAGGCTACTATGCTCTTACTTCAAGCATAGCTGTTCTGGAAACAAGATCTGTAATATCCTAGCTAGAAGTGCTATTTTTAGCTCTTGCAAATCAAGACAATCTAATCCAGTGTGAAGGAACAGACTTTAGAAATCCAGTCTTGCAAATGTCATAATTCTCACATGCATATTGATGTACCTGTGTGGTCATATTACTTTTCTAGATGTTGCACTTGTTAATGTTGTTAAAAGAGAGAAGGAAAGGTAACATACTTCAAGAAAGTCATGTCATGCTGCTACACCCTTTACAAGGAAGTTCGTGTAAATTTTACCCTTCAAGTTAAGAACCAATGGAAGTTTGTTCCAAAAGAACATTTAAGCTTTCCTTGGGGTCCAAGATTTTGAAGCTAATACAATTCTAGGATTGTTCCAGGGAAATTTTTGGCAGAGTTATCTATCATTGCCAAAGTTGATGCATTTGTAGTTCTAAACATGATATCCTGCTCAGTGATCAGTCTTGCACAATGGCCCTGATATCTCTGTTTATTCTCAGACTTATGATGAAAAGTCTGTGAAGTACTAGAACTATGTTCTAAAAGGACTGCATAATTGCAGGACATCTTTACCTTCAAGCATCTTTACCCACCCTGTGTCCTTGCTCCTAGGTGTGACCTAAGCACTGTACACAGAGAGCCCAGAGGCACATCAAGCAGGACAAAACAAGTCTGTTGGTTATGTTAGAGAAAGCAGAGTCTGAGCTCTTGACGTGTGGGTAGTTGTAAAAGGTTCATTCCCTGGAGCCCAAGCTCATGTGCCTTTGTACCTGTGATCTGAGGGCAACTGGCAGCCTGAAATAGCTCTGATGAGCCTGCTCTAAGTTCTGTATTGGAATTGAAGATGCATCAATTAATTCTTTTAAAATTTTTAGCTTTTGTAAAGCCATCAATTAATTCTTTTAAAATTTTTAGGTTTTGTAAAGTAAGTGCCCTAGAGGAGGCATGCAGCAAAAACAAACTTAGCAAAAACCCACAAGCATAATTAACCTTTTAGAATGAAGTCAAAGGCAAAAACAAACTTAGCAAAAACCCACAAGCGTAATTAACCTTTTAGAATGAAGCCAAAGGCGTTTTTCATGGAATGAGAGACAGGTGCAGTTTGGTTTTGTGACTGGACAAGATGACTTTTCAAAGTCTCCCCTAGCTTTTTCTGCTGTGATTTTAAGATCTTATTTAATTCTGATATTTTATGTGGAAATGTCTTCGAGCAGCACTTCTGAGACAAGATATGAGCATCTAATTGCTGATGAGTATTTAATGAGGCATAAATATACAGTTATCACTATACAGCTTCTCCATTGCCATAGTCATAGTTTTTCAGGCTTCATTGGGGAATGCAAGCTGATCTCATATGTCTCTAGATGGTTTTTATAGCCAGCTCCAGGTGTAGGCTTTCTAATTATTTTAAAACATTACAGCTCTTCAGCTCTTTCAATATTCTTCCTTTTAGTGCAGAACAAGTCTTTGAATGTTTGAGTAGGTCTAAGAGCCCTGTGAGGTGGAAGACAATGGCTAGCAGCGCTAGTGTCTTTATGGATGATGGCATCTCCAACTGGAACTGAGTATGTAGGCTTTCAGTTTAGCGTTGACATAGGCAAATTGAATCAGAAATGGTGACCTTATGCTCTTTCAGTCCCTCTCTCTTCTTTCCAGGACTTTGATTTTCATTATCTTATCCAAACTGCCCTTTCATTAGGTAGGTTGTCTTAGCAATACTTGCTAAGACTTGGCAAGTACTTGCCAGGACTGGCTGGTTCAGCCAGTCAACCACTGAGATTGACTAGTCTGTACTACAGTGTTGGGTCTCTGCCTGAATCACCCTCTCCCGTGGTTGACAGTGAGGGTTTGCTAATGTTAGATAGTTGAGAAGGTGCAAAACCTGGCATGCCTACTGCTCGTTGGAGTAGTACCAGTACTCCGGGTCTCTGTGTGAGTGTATTAGGATATGCATTGATCACATTTAGAGAACAACTGTTGAGTCTTAATATGATTTCACTAGATATGTTCCCTATCATGAGTAGAAGGTAGTTTTAAGTACGTGAAAGGAATTACAACTTTACTTGTTCATGTACTTAACCTGCTAACACTGGATTTGTGAAATGTATTAAGTAAACCTTAAGCCTTTCATAAGTGGTTTGTGGCATCCATAGAATAGAGGAGGAGAGCAGTAAATAATTTTATCTAGTGAATCCAAAAGAAATTCAGGTACATTTGTGGCATTTCTAGATCTGTTTTTCATAACAAAACTTTTGTCTTCTTATCTTTAATCTGAATTGTCCATGATTCAAGTTCAGTATTTATTCTCTTGTCTGTTACGAATGTGTGAAACATTATTTCATTCTTTGGAGGTTCCTTTTACATGTCTGAAGACTGCAGTTGAGTTGTCTTCAAATTCTAGTCCTCAGGATAAGCTATGCATTTGCTTTCAATGTTTCCTTGCAGGTTGTTTTTTTCCTATTCTTATCATTCTGCTGTGCTCTGAAGTGTTTCTGGTTCATTAATATGGGATGTGATGGAAATCTGGAGAGCAGATATAATATCTCAATGAGGTGTTATCATTGTGCCTGAGATGAAGGGATTACTGCTGTTCTTGGTGGAATATCCTCCTGCTCACAGACACACACCCCCTCAATGCAGTTTGCCTGTTTCAGAAGGCTGTGACTTAGTGAAGCCTATGACTCCCTGCAATTTTCACATCCTCTCCTGCTCTCAAGTCAACAGTTTGCAATTATAGCAAATTATACCCAAGTCTGGGTTCTTGCTCTTATCTTTGTTGACTTTGTTTCCATTTTATAGACCTTTATTTTTTTTTCATTTTGCTGAGATAATTTTTAATCCTACTTTTAAAATTTTTTTTGGACCTTCTTCAAAATTAAGCAGCGGTACTGTATTGTGGCAACTAGAATTGATGCTGTGTCCCTGTGCACTCTGCAGCAAATTATACCCAAGTCTGGGTTCTTGCTCTTATCTTTGTTGACTTTGTTTCCATTTTATAGACCTTTATTTTTTTTTCATTTTGCTGAGATAATTTTTAATCCTACTTTTAAAATTTTTTTTGGACCTTCTTCAAAATTAAGCAGCGGTACTGTATTGTGGCAACTAGAATTGATGCTGTGTCCCTGTGCACTCTGCTTGTGT
>NW_008650916.1:68836-80001 GCF_000695815.1 Acanthisitta chloris | reverse complement strand
CACTGTTATCATTGTTGATGGACTTGCTGCAACTTCTGATACCATTATGCCTGCTAGGGATATGGGT
This sequence comes from Acanthisitta chloris, assembly GCF_000695815.1. Taxonomy (NCBI): domain Eukaryota; kingdom Metazoa; phylum Chordata; class Aves; order Passeriformes; family Acanthisittidae; genus Acanthisitta; species Acanthisitta chloris. The sequence goes on along the minus strand of NW_008650916.1, from coordinate 79,934 downwards.
GCTATGGCCATCTTAAGTAGCAAAAGCAATAGGAAGAGTCACTTCAGCAGAGTCAGAAACTAATATCATCTGGAAAAGGTGGGATGGAAATGAACTCCAGGATTATATTCTGTTTTTCCATGAGGAAAATAATGGGCTGAAAATCAGACATTGCTGTGATACCATTCCTATTTCCCAACCTCTTTCACACTACCAGCACTCAGGGTGCAAAGGGAGAAACATGGAGGGCCTTAATGCTGTGCAAATGCTGCTCAGCAGTAGCTGAAACTTTAGTGTGCTATCAGCATTGTTTTGGTTGCAAACCTACATCACAGCACCATGTAAGCTTTGCCCCTTTCTGCTGGCAGATAGTGAGAGGGCCATCACCCAGCAGTTTTGAGAGACTTGTTTGAAATTACATGCCATGAGTTCTTGTAGTGATTTGCAATTGGTTGAATTTTAAAGTACATACTGCTGGCCATTCCTGAAAACCCTAGGGAAAATGTTAGCTGTAATTACAACTTACATTCAGGATTTTAAAAGCCCTAAGCAACTTAATATGCTTTGTAAGGCAAAGTGGACAGAGAATTTGGCAGTTATCTCTTTTTCCAAACAGCACATGCTTCTTAAGAGATTTCTATCCACAAGCTCCCCACTTTTACTGGTGTGTAGTCTTCTGTAGGAAGCTTTTGGATTATTTTCTCTTTAAAGCAAAAATATTTTGCCCAGTATTAGAACAGAAACAAATAATAAGGAATTCACCTCACATCTGCGTGAGTGGTTCTTGTCTCTTTTTATAACTGTCTGGAAGACTGTGGATAAATAGCATTTTATATTTCCTATCAAATACAAAACTTTTTCAAAACTTTGTTTAAAACTGGAAAAAAGAGAATGGCATCCTCCAAGGAAATCTTAATCCTCAGGACTTTGATCTTCACAGCTCTTTGCAAACATTAACTTTGTATGTCTGAGGCCCTGACAAACATAGCTCACTCTGACAGCTGAGATTCTGCTGTCCCTTTGGACTGAGTGAATTTGCCCCTGTGTCCCTGCACATCCCCTGTCCCAACCCAGCACTTGGGATTTAGGTGGCTTAGAGCACCTAGAAAGTCCTCTCAGATCCTTGTGCCCCCCTGAGATCCCATTCACTTCAGTTGAACACATCATCCTTGAAGTGCTCCTTGTCCACAAACACTGCTTTAAATGATTAATGGCTACATCGTCTTTTATTTTTAGCTTCTGTACAAAGCTTCCAAATCAAATCTTGATGGGAACTGCTGTCTCTGATAATTTTGTTGTCTTCCTCTCCCCTAATGAAAAACAAGTAGAGTCATGCAGTTAAACAGTGTGGTTGTCTTCCTTAGTACATATTTTTATTCAAATCAAACAGGAATACAGGTAGATGAGAACAGTAATTTGATTTCGGCATATTAAATAATTAACTTTAAAAAGGTCAATGAGTCCCTGTGTAACAAAACAGCAGTGCTGGAAAGCTTGGATTGTCTTTTAATGATGGGAAGAGAGGGCATGCAGGAGGATTTTGAGGACTCACAAGAGTTTGTGAGCTGGGTGGTGCAGTTGACACAACAGAAGGACAGGATGCCATCCAGTGGGGCTGGACAAACCTGAGAACTGGGCCCATGAGAACCTCATGAAGTTCAACAAGTCTAAGTGCAAAGTGGTGCTCTTGGGCCAGGGCAGTCCCAGACAAGAGTACAGACTGGAGAAGAAATCACTGAGAGCAGCCCTGCCAAGAAGGACTTGGGGGTGCTGGTGGATGAGAGGCTGGACATGAGCTGTCAATGTGTCCAGGCAGCCCAGAAAGCCAACTGTGTCCTGGGCTGCATCAAAAGAAATATCATCGAAAGAAATACAGGCAGCAGGTTGAGAGAGGCAATTCTGTCCCTCTACTCTGCCCTTGTGAGATCCCACCTGGAGTTCTATGTCCAGCTCTGGGGTCCCCAGTACAGAAGGGACATCGACCTGTTGGAGTGAGTCCAGAGGAGGGACACCAAAATGATCAGAAGTCTGGAGCATCTTGCCTATGCAGACAGGCTGAGAGAGTGGGGTTGTTCAGCAAGATGCTGAAGGATGAGCAAAGCTGCAAATACATGGCCTGTTATAATCCAGACAGGTAGCACTGAAAACAGTTGTAGCATCTTTCATTTGCTTAGTGTATGTCATACCAGCATATATGAATGTATGTGATGTCTGCTCCAGACATCACAAACCCTCCCAGCTCTGGGATCTGGGGGCTTTAAGAACCAGCTGAAGAGCATTTTTTGAGAATTGCGCAGGTGGAGTTATTCTGTTTTGGAGCAATGGAGTGCACTGAGTCACCCTCAGAGTCCCTCATTGCCTGTGGCCAGTGGTTTCTAGGATATTGGCACACCTCTTTGCTTGATGGTTCAGTTATTTTGTCACAGGAGTGTAGGATTAGGAATGGAATATTTTTGTCATGAATTCCTGGGGACCAATCCCCAAGTATTGGTCTTGACTGTCCATATCACAAACCACATATACAGTAATTCTAAACAAAAAGTGATTCACAGAGATTCAGAAAACTGATAAACAATTCCAAGAGAAAATAAAAATGGCATTTGATGGTTCAGTTATTTTGTCACAGGAGTGTAGGATTAGGAATGGAATATTTTTGTCATGAATTCCTGGGGACCAATCCCCAAGTATTGGTCTTGACTGTCCATATCACAAACCACATATACAGTAATTCTAAACAAAAAGTGATTCACAGAGATTCAGAAAACTGATAAACAATTCCAAGAGAAAATAAAAATGGCATATTGGTCTCTTGCAGTAGTCAGGAATGGATGCTGCTTGGGAATAGAGTATGAATCATCAAACGAGGAGGCAAGAAATCAAGCAACTGCTAGCCATGAATGTGGGGAGAAAAAACATCTGTATAGGTTTCCAGTATCACTCACAGATGCAGAACAATCCCATCTCTTTCTGTAACCTCATTCTGGTGTTTCACAGGAAAGTAAAGAAAAAATCCAAGAATCAGTTTTACACCAAAGGAGCCAAAATTCAGTATGATTGCTTTGGGAAAAAATGTTGTCAGCAACCTTAAACATTCAGCAATGACTTTCTTTTAACTGGAAAACTCTAGATTAAGATCCCCTGCTTAGAACACTATACTATGAACAAGTATTTTGCTAATGACAATACAACTTTTTTAACAGATGCTTTTGTTAAAAGAAACGTGTATTTCTCTGCTGATCATATAGTTTCCTTTGCTTTTATCATCAGGTGATTCCTCAGTTCTGATGCTACCAGTCCTGTGGTTTTTCACACACGTGGCTGCATTATTTAGGGCAATACAATTGTGATGTCTCATTTTCTTAAATTATGCTATATGTGTTATTTGGGTTATGCAATCTTCTTTGTGCAACTTTTGGTTAATGTGTTTTAGATTCACAGAAGATTTTTGGCTACGCAGTTTTCATTGCATGTTTTGGTTTTGGTTTTTCCACTGTTACACATTGCCTGTAGTATGTCTGCTAGTTTGAGGGTGCCAGGAGTGCTTCTCCTGCAGAGTATCATGCTTAGCTTCTCTGTATGTGAATGCCTCTTAGTTAAGTAGACTGGCACTGTCGGAACCTGAGGAGTTCTCAGAGACCTCTCCTGTCCCTTTCCTAATAGGTGGGGTCTTGAGGACAGGATCTGTTTATTGGAGATGGATTGTATGGTTATTGATTGTCTCCTTCTGAAGGGAGACCGTTGTGCAAGAGGACAGATCTTGGGGAACAATCTTAAAACTATCCCTCTCATCCTTCTCAAGGAGTGTGTTTCACATCTGGATCATCTTAAGTATATTTACTAATGAAGTCCCAGTATGGTGACACAGGAGCCAATTATTTTTTGCACCGAGTTCCTACTTGTTTAATGACTGACAGCAGGACCTTTTAAAACTGCAGGCCTGACAACTTTGTGTTAAATTTGTTCTTTCAGTTAGTCTCTAACAGCATGTCTAAACCCCAACCTGAATCCCCAAATATAATCACATTACAGACCAATTATTCTGCTTGCTGAGTCACTTTGTCAGTTTGACAGCATGCCTAGCAGAAAATTTCGATTCCTTTCAATTCTTTGATTAAAGAAATGAATTAATTCAGAGTTTTATTTTGTTTGGAGATATGAAAGTCTGACTCTCATAGTCACCATCTGAAGCTGCAGAGTTCTCTTTTCTGGTAAAGGTAGTGAGTGGTCACAATTCTAGGCAAAATCCTTTTTATTGCCATGCTGGGGTGCAGATCCCTGGTCTTCCTATATTTGAAGGCTGATTCCCAGCTTGTTTCCGGTATTGGCCAGAGGTTGACTCTGTTTCACTCTAGCAGCCACGAATGGTCAATGGATCAAGCAGTCATGAAGAGGGAGTTGATTCTTAAGATGTCTTCCTGATGGGTCATGAGACCCCACCTGGAATACCACGTGCAGTTATGGTGTCCTCAATACAAGAAGGGCATGGAACTCTTGGAGCAAGTCCAAAGGAGGCCATGGAGTTGATAAGAAGATTGGAGCACCTCCCCTATGAAGACAGGCTGAGGATGTTGGGGCTATTCAGCCTGGAGAAGGGAAGGTTGTGTGGAGACCTCAAGTATCTGAAGGGGCCTACAGGGAAGCTGAAGAGGGACTCTTTGTTAGGAACTACAGTGGCAGGACAAGGGGTAGCAGACAAATTGATGAAGGGGAAATTTAGATTAGATATTAGGAAAAAGTTTTTTACTCTAAGGGTGGTGAGACACTGGCACAGGTTGCCCAGGAAGGTAGTGGATGTCACAAACCTGGCAGTGTTCAAAGCCAGGCTGGATGAGGCCTTGAGCAACCTGGTCCTCTGGGGAGGTGTCCCTGCCCATGACAGGGGGGGTTGGGACTAGATGACCTGTAAGGTCCATTCCAACCCCTAAAATTCTATGATGATTCTATGATTATTTGAAACAAATATAGAAAGAACTCAAAGATATGTAGACAGAGCTTGGAGCTGGGAAAGAACTTTTTAAACTTGAACAAGCTGGTCTTGAAGTTTGAAGTTAGCAAATATTCATAGTGTTTGACCTTCAGAATATTTGGTTACTTCAAAAAGTTGGATATCTGCAGCCTGCAGTGAAGACTTAGAACTGTTAACCAAACAATACTGTCATACGTCTCTGATATATTTTTATACTCATTATAATGGGAAAGGAATAGTATTAGCATTGGCATTTTGAAACTGTTTCTCAAATACAACAAATACATTATGATTTACAATTCATGAGTATTGTATTGCTATCAGCATGCCACAGACCAAACTGGCTGTTGTGCTGGCTGTTACCCAGTCACATAATTAGACCACTTGTGTAATAAGGAGTTAAATAAAAAAATAAAACAGAGCAAAGTTAATATTCTTCATTCCCATCTTGCTAATGAGAAATGACCCACAGCAAGATTAGAGCTGGGTGTCCTTCCTTCCACTGAATACTGCAAAGTCCCTCCTGTGCAGATGTGGTGAGCACAGGGCGGTGTTTAATGGGAGGGGGTGATAATCCACTGTAAATTAGGGAAAGGAAAATTATTAGAGATCTATGTAAGGACATAATAGGAATGCATAGGGATAAAGTCAGAAGGGCTAAGGTGTGAAGTTGATCTGGTGACTTGTAGGGTCATAAAAGACAAGGAAAGAAGCTTCTACACCTTTGCTAAGAGGAAGGCAATGAGACCATGGCATCATTGCTGAGTTAGGAAGAACATCAAATAACTGATGGTGCAAGAGAAATATGAAGTAATTTGGGGTTCTAACGTTGTAAAAAAGATTATTTTTGACCAGACTCTAAACACAATTAAGTTTTCAAAGGAGAGAATAGTTGTCAGAAATAAGAACAGGTAGAACAAAATGTTCAATAACTTACATGCATGCCAATCTCTGAAAAATCAGCAAGAAACTATCTGGATGTTGTAGAATATTTGGGGGATATGTGAAAGTACGATTACCATGGACTAATAAGTATTTACAGATGCATTCAAATATACTATGTGTAAAATTGTCTAGACCTATGGCCTCTAGCTTTGTTCCTGTACTCAAGGATCTTTTTTGGAAAAAAACACCCCAAAACAACTCAAAAAGTAAGCAAGCAAACTTTCAAAGAAAATACATATTTTGATGTTCTCTTCATGGGAATCTTCACACTTCCTCAAAAAGTTACCTTTCCTTCTAAGCAAAGCTTGCAGTATTTCTACTCTGAGTTTTCTGTCATTATGCAGTCCGAATAAAACTCATCTGTGAAAAAGTTCTTTCATACAGAGCTTTACAGCCAAGAAAAACTCATCTGTGAAAAAGTTCTTTCAGACAGAGCTTTACAGCCAAGAGAGTATAATTTTCACTATCCTCTTGGGGATTTGTGCAGCATAAAGGTTGTTTTGAAGTGCACAAAACCTGCTCTTTGTGCTGGGTAATTTTGCACCCTCCTGTGGCCGTGAGTCTCCTTTTTTAGTCTCAAATTCCCTGAAGTAGATAAAACACATTGCTGCAAGAAGCAAAATACTCAGATTCTGAAAGCTGTCTGTGTGCTCTCTTCCTATAATCAAGTAATCCACAGCTGTTTCCAAAAGGATATATTCCAATAACTCTGCCTTTTTATGAACATTTTCTCCTTCCTTCCACAGTACTCTACCACTGCTGGGGAAAAAAATAATCTTACCTGTGACAGTTTATAAGTACCAAAGGCAGACAGGAGTCCTGCAGCACATTCTTGTCACCTTTGACAAGCTTAGTAGTATCACAGAAATATGGCCCTTGGGAATTAAGAAAATGAGTTGTGGTTCTGTGCCTGCATCTCCAAGCATCTCTCTTCCTTCTGTTGGGACAAGCCCTCTGAGAGGAGAAATTGCTTTGGTGCTCACACAATTTATGTATTCTTTCATCAGCAAGGGACAGTGAAAGTCTGAGTACCTCAGTGGTTGCCTGTGTTTGTTCCCAACTAAATCACAGAACTCTTTGCAACTTTGTCCATGTGGAAAGAAACATCTTTCAAATTTCCATCAGCATCCTCTGGAAGAGAACCTGATATACAGTTGTGGATTGTAGATGTATTTCAAGCAAGATCCCTTCTATCTTTCTCGAATTCAGGCTTTACATTGATCAATTTACCTTTCCTCCTCTGAGAAGCCACCAAAGGCAGAGTTACCCATGCTAGCAAGTAATCCTCAGCCTCTGATTTTTTCTGTAACAGTCAGAATTTGCTTGGAAATTAATTCTGCAGTTTCACTAAGAAATGTATCAAAAAGTGTAGGCTTTTCACTACTCAGTAGTGAGGTGCAAGGAGTAGAACATATCTCACCTTAAATTTAAGGAGGTGATTTAGCACCAGTGATGGGAAGATGTCTAAACTCCTGTTACAGTCAGCATTGTGAGCGGAGTCGAGAGAGTGATTCAGTCCACCGAGTGTGGGTGGTGTTTTTGGGATGAGTCAGTGGACTCCAAGCCGTGTCCTGCCTGGCTCTCTATGGGCTGTAACAGGAACTCAGACACCTGCCTCACATGTAGATACCTGCATCGTAGAAACTCCAATCCAACAAGGTTCGATTATAGCCTGTATTTTTATGCAGAAGACTATCACAATTATTTTATCTATTTTTTGTCCTACACAATATAATGCTTCTACTGTGAATATTGCAGCAGCCATCAGAATAGTATTGTATTTTCTTGTTCTAAGATATTAGCCAAATTGCATCTTACTAAAGGCAGGAAAGTTTAATATGTTTCACATATTGAATGTTAAATGCCTGTTAATGTATTTTAATGTTTAACAGAGCGTGTTGGGAGAACTGAGGGCTCCTCTTTCTGAAGCCACAGGGTCTTAACTGATGCCAGGCCCTGAAAACTGAGGGTAAGTTTGCACGTAAACCAGTGGTTATGTTTCAGAAGTCAAAGAGATTGGACGATGTCTCAGAGGACTTGCAGAAGAAAAACATTTTTCAAAAAACAGACTAAAGAGAACCTAGGGACCTACTCTCTTCTAACCCATACCTTGGAGCTGAGAATAAAAGGAAGTAAACATCTAAGGATGATATACATGGGTAAGAAAATAAACCAAACAAAAAAGGATTTTGAAATTTCCTGTAGAGTGCTTTTTTTCTTTGAATGGCCTACAAAGAAAGCAATATATATGATTTATGTGGAATTTTAATAATTCTGTAACTTGTGTGACCCTTCCATAAACAATCTAGGACAGTAATGAAGCCTCAAAAATGCTGGTACATTCCACTATTCAACACATATCTTTGGTTTCATGTAGCACTGAGATCCAGATGATCTGTATGATGTTATTAAATGTTATGTGGTTGTTAGGTTGTATGATTTGTATGAGATGCATGATATGTATGATTTGTAAAGCCTTAGCACAGCCCTGAAAATGTAAATAACAGCAAGGAGGTAATTTTGTCAGAAGAGGAATAATTTTGAATTTGTATTCAAATCCCCAGTCAAGATGAAGGACCTCTAAAGACCTTTTTGCTCAACATGGGGTGAGGTATTATGTATAGCAACACATGATGTTTCTGGAGTGTAGTTTTGCTGCCTTTAACACAAAAACAAGATGGTGACACACCAGAGAAAATCATGAAGGATGTAGATTGGACAAAAGCACTCACATCCCTCTTCTCCCTTTCCCTCTACCCTTAATGAAAAAAACATGGGAAGAGCAGCATACCTGATTTTTTTTCTTTCTTTCCCCAATTAGGTCAAATTGTAACATATCTGTTGTGTTCTGCTGAGCTCCATCTCTCATGTGCTTCATGCACTAATGGTGCTATATATTCCCTAGGTCAGATCAGTAGCCTCTCCCTCTGACTGGTTAAGGCCCTCTGTCTTTAATTCTTGCTACCTTTTGCAAACCATTTCACTGCATGACTTCAGGTGGGGTTTGTTTTGCTTTCCTTGGTATAGGCCCCTGAAGAGGTGAGACCTCTTGCTTCACACTGTTGTGGGTAATACAGCATTTTCAGTCAAGTCATCAGAAATCCCAGGGTCAGTGTAGCTCTGGTCTCTGTACTCATGCTGAGCACAACCATGAAATAAAGTTGTTGGAATGGAGCTCTGTACTCTTATGCTGACAGTGGGCCTAATTTTTCAGATAGGATACATATCTTTGGAGGATCTAGTGTTCCTCATGGCTCGTGTTTCTGGATGTGCTGCAAGAGCCCAAACAAAAATAAACACAGAAGATGCTTTTAGTATACCAATTGCAACAGTTTAATAATATGTAGAAGAACATCAGGAAATAGAAGATTTTAAAAAAATAACATACAGCTGTAAGAGCCAAGGGTTTGGTTATGGATTCATGACTACCTACATCTGCAAAAAAGTCTCTATTTTTTTTTTTAAACCATTGCTTAAACGACTCAGAAAAGCCTCTGGCTCCAGACTGAACAGCCCATGATGTGTCATCTGTTCTTCAAAGTTCCCCCCCAGAAAGTAGCACAGATATATCCCTAAGCTTGAGAAGATCCTCACAGCTACTGCAATTGCAAATATAGCAGATGAATCTTTCTGTATCCATATGTTTTGTTCTTTTGGTTTTGGTTTCTTGTAGAGCTTTATTCTGATGGAACAGCTCAGGACTTTGGGAATGATATGCAGTGACGTTTCTGTCTTGGTTTGCTCATTCCTGATCATATTGATTTTAGACAACTAACTCAGTTTTCTATTAACATGATGATTCTGTCATCTAATAGTTATTTCTTTGATGAAAGAAAAGTGATTTTGAAGAACAGAGAAAAAACCACATTGTTACTACTCGGTTCTCCAAGAAGATAAGACAAGAAATGCTGTAAATATACAAATCAAGAGCAGTTTCTGTCCCACATATATCATCATCTCTGAGAAAGGAAAGACTATCAGCCTTTTATTTAGAGATGGAAAGCTGAGGTGCAAAAAGACATTGTTGAGTGTTTTCAGTTCTTTCAGATTTGAGCATGAGACATGTTGATGTCACACAACTTTTAACTACCTGTACCAACAGCTGTGTTCCCTCCTTTGGTGAGACAGAGACAGTTGAAACTCAAGCCAAGGCAATCCAGTTAGGACAAAAAATCTTTGATCACTGCTAAGTGGCCTTGAAGGTGTCAGCCTCAGGTTTGTCACTGATAGAGTGGGAAAATGTGATTATTGGTCAGTATTTGAGGGGATTTTGAGCCCATGCAAAACTTATTATGGGATATCAGAAGAGGTTTGTGAGATTAGGTAAGATTTATTATGGGAAGCTTAGGAGAAGGGGATGGATCAGGGCAAATGGGTGAAGGATATAATGAACCCTGTGCCTGGGCAGCATTCCTCTCCTATATTTGTATCAAAACATTTCCTGAACCATTCTTTCTTTGTGATCTTGCTATGAAGTTTGTGAGAGCTGTGGGGTCTAAGTGTCAGCATCTGGAGGAGGCCTGGGGAGGTCGAACTGTCAGCAACTCTATATGAGAGAATTAAATGCCAGTAACTGGAAAAATCTGTGTTAATATTTCTGCAGTGAATTTAATCCTGTGTGCACATGTGCATATGTTTGACAGCAAACTTTGAACTGGAGTAGCTGGAGGAGACCTGTCTTTAGCAAGACTTGAGGTCTGAGTTGGTGGCTGGGTAAGAGTCCTGTCTTGCATGGATATTAGGAGAACTGAGAGTCTGGTGATATTTGAGGGGTCAGAGGGTGTGGGATGTCTTGAGTGTGTGCATTTGTTTAGCTAGTGTGCATCAAGCTGGGTGAGCCAGTGGGTAGGAAGAGACTTGCATAGAGGGCAAGGAGTGCCAGGTTTGGGCATGAACATTAAGGAGGACTGTGCTGACATCTGAGGAATCAGTGAATATGGATGTGTTCGTGAACCTGGAGAGCAAAGGCACGTGTGTTCTCACTATCAGGTTTCAGTCCTGACCAGCTGGAGAAGAGGAATGGGACTGAGCCATCAGTGCCTATATATGCTCACTGCTGATGTTTGTGGGGGTGCTGGCAAAGGCTGTGCTGTCTGTGGCAGTCTGCCTGGCAGCCCATGTTACTGCCCTTTGTGTGTGTGTGTGTTTGTGTGTGTGGGTGGGATACACTCTCAGCCCCACTACTGGCTGAACCTGCAAGCATCTCAG
>NW_008650916.1:50121-68773 GCF_000695815.1 Acanthisitta chloris | reverse complement strand
CATTCCTGAAGGCTGTAAGTATATGGTATCAAAGGCATGGGCTTAAAACAGTGGCCATATGGTAACCTGCTTCCTCTGACTGCAAGCAATAAAAGGAAAAATAAAGAAGTCATGTCAAAGGTCGTGTGTTATTTCCATGAGTTACTGAAAACATGCATTCCTAAAACTCCCACAGCACCAAATGCAAGGACTCACTGCCTCTGTTTACTCCTTAATTACGAAGTTCCTGTGTGGTGGGTCCCAGTTTTATGACAACAGATCTCACTGGCATCACTTTAATAATGACTCTGTTCCATGGCATGTTTGGGCTCAAGCATGAAATTAGGCTGAAGGCAAAATGTTTTCAGTGGGGTTTCCAGCAATGGAAACATCCACCGTCCCCAGGTCCAGCACCTACTGACTAAAAGCCAAAGAGAAAGTGGCTGGAAAATTCTGAGTAAACTGCTGTACATGCCAAGCAGGTGAGGCAAGAAATCGATAAGACTTAAGGCAGAACTTGGTGATGTATGTGGTAGTACAGGTAGAATCACACAAAGAAAATGACCACTTCCAGGTATATATTCCATCATCATGCACTTCCCACAGTGCTGCTAGACCCCATCTTGAAAATAATGCTGTTTTACTCTGTAATTTGGAAGCCAGAAGGAACTGTAGTTATGCAGTTGACTGATGTCCAGCCTTTATCTGAAATTTGCTAATAGAATAGCCTTGTTTTTCTGCCTGTCTCTAGTTGCAGCCTAACGTGTGCTCCTAGCTGTGGCAGAGCCATGATTAATAGTTTGGGTGGCGATATTGCTTCTGTGACAAGAGGTCCCATCAACTTGGAAAGAAGCTAATCCCAAAAGAGAGACAAGGCACAAGAGAAGAAGCTGCCCTAGGAGAGTGAATGTTTTCTCTCTTATTTTCACTCCTGATCGATATAAAGATTGAGAGAGACAAAAGAGTTTTGAAGAGGTCTGTCATCAGTTCTAATCTGGAGAAGAACTGTTCTTCTGCAGAGTCCTCTCAACTCTTCAGGGTGTGCTTCTGGGAATCAGTCTGCCTAACTGAGGTGGCTTTAGGCCTTGCAGAGAAAATTGCAAATGCATTAAGTCTACTTGTTGCCTTAATACAAGCAGAAGGAAATGTGTTTAGGGTAGTAGCTGAGCTTGCAAGCACCCACGTCTGATGATTTTGGTTTCAGAGGTGGCATGTATTACCATTGAATAATTAAAGTGTTATCCTAATTAATGTGGACCTACAGATCATAGTGTCTCTGAGATACATTTTCTCCATTAATTAGTGATTTTAACAGTGTGGTTAGGTACAACAAAGTCTGCTTTTCCCTGGCAGGGGATTTGCTTTAGCTTCTTTTAATGTGGTTTTCTGAAAGAAAATCAAATCTCATTTTCTTTACAAAAACCCTCATTGGACAAATGTTCTTTGTGAAAGTGTGCTAAAAGAAGTTTCTTGAGATGCTTAAGTAGGGAACACAGAAAGAAATAACTGGCACAAATTCAACCTGAGGAGCTGGAGATGACTCTTTTCCACCAGCCTTTTAGCCAAACCAGTGTGGGTTGCCCAACACACAGGCTGAAGCCTAGCAATAAAGATTTCCTGTCAAGTCCAAGGACAATACTAGCTCTCAACTCATTTTTTTCTGTGCTGCTCAGGACAACATCACCTGACAAGGACTTGTGCTAATCTGTCAATTACATTTTTATATTAAGAAGCCTGAGCACATTTTGATATCTAACATAATTTATTCCTCCTGTGCAAAGGAATGACTCAAGTTCTTGTAGCTGTTGTGGCTGACTAAAAGTATGTTACTCACCTTGCATGAAAAATAATCTGGAGGTATATGACTCTAATGGCTGCTCTGAGGCCATTTTGCGGTCTTTGTCTCTCTCCCATTATAAGTTTTGTATTTTTCAGGTATTCTCCACTCACTCTGAAAATTGCATCAACCTAATATTCAACATTCAAGATGTTGCTTAGAAAAATTATCCAGGAAGACAAAAAGATACAGATTCCTTTGTCAAAGGTAGGTTCTCCTGAGATATAACATATTTTACTCTCAGTTTTATCTATGTTCACATGAAAAGCCTTGAGGAGGGAGACAAACCTCTTTCTTTGAGGTTCTAGGTAACCTCTTACACTAGACGCACTATATACATAATAAGATTGTGCATGGCCCAAACAGCTTAAAACCCAAAGAAAAAGAGGCACAAACTGATGAAAGAAGTTGGCAGAATGAACCCACTCTGCCCAGCTGTAGAACTGTTCTTGATAGCCTGGAGCAATTCCAGGTGCTTGTATCTTTTTGTCATCATTCTGCCTGTGCACATAGTAAACTAATGGTCCTTACTCTCCTTTACAATGAAGGCTTTGTAATAAGTGGTCCTAACTTGCAAATGACACTAAATTGGGTGGGAGTATTGATCTTCTTGAGGGTAGGAAGACTCTACAGAGAGACCTGGACAGGCTAAATCAATGGGCTGAGGATAACTGCATGAGGCTCAATAAGGTGTAGTGGTGGGTCCTGCACCTGGGTTGCAGCAACCTCATACAGCAATACAGGCTGGGGCAGGAGTGTCTTGAGAGCTGTTCAGCAGCAAGGGACTTGGGAATGTTGGTTCACAGCCAGCTCAATATGAGACAACAGTGTGTCCAAGTGGCCAAGAAGGCCAACAGCATATTAGCCTGTATCAAGAACAGCGTGGTCAGTAGGACTAGAGAAGTGATCATCCCTCTGTACTTGGCATTGATGAGGCCACACCTTGAGTGCTGTGTTCAGTTTTGGGTCCCTCACTTTAAAAAGGACATTTTGGTGCTGGAGCAAGTCCAGAGAAGGGCAATGAAGCTCGTAAAAGATCTGGAACACATCTTATGAGGAATGGCTGAGGGAGTTGGGTTTGTCCAGTCTGGAGAAAAGGAGGCCCATGGATGACCTCATTGCACTCTACACCTACCTGAAAGGAGGTTGTGGTGAGGTGGGTGTTGGTTTCTTCTGCCATGCCTGCAGTGAGAGGACTAGAGGGAATGGCCTTATGCTGAGGCAAACGAGATTCAAATTAGATATTAGAATTTTTATTTCACTGTTAGGGTGGTCAGACATTGGAATAGGTTGTCCAGGATGGTGGTCAAGTTACCATCCCTGCAGGTGTTTAAGAGGCATCTGGATATGGCACTAGGGTATATGATTTAATCGTTTAGGGGTTACAGTGATAGTGCTAGGTGGACAGTTGGATTTGATCTTAAAGGTTTATTACAGCCTTGATGATTCTATGATTCTAACTGCTTTAAGCAGGACTAGCACCATTTGAGATAAATGAATATTGAACAGGTGGATGGCTTCTTTTTTTTTTTAACTTGGTTTGGTTTTTTAAAAATATAGTTTATTTATAAAAATATGCTCAGTAAGCTGATTTGCTGTTTCATGTCAAAGCCCATTTACACGAAAAGCAGCCTGGCAGTACTGTATGAGGAGGGACAGATGAGAAGCACATTGAAATTGGGAACGCCAGCACTGGGCTGTTGTGAGAGGACCCTGGTTGGTTGGCCCCAATGGAGCAGCACAGTGTACCTTGCCTGTCTTGCTCAGGGCAATGGGTTGTATCAGTAACACAGATACTGGGAATTTTTCCTTCTTTACTTTACTGTAAGGCCATGGGTTTACGGTTTGAGACATTTTTCCCCCCTTAGCTTCAGCACACAGGCAGCATACAGGCCATTAATGAACATGTCATGCCAGCAGGGCTGCATTATTATCTTGGCTCCAGGCAATCCAGCCTGGACACCAGCTCCTACCAGACTGCATAGTGTGGAATGTTTATAGGTTGCTTAATTAATGTTGCAAATACAAATTACGCATTAGCTGGTGATACTGCGCCTGAACTTTGCATGGGGACACTGTCTGCCTGGATTTCTACAATGTTTTTGATACTGTTTCCCACACCTGCCTCCTGGAAAAACGGATTGAATATGGTCTGGACAAGTGGTCTGTGCAGTGGGTGAAGAACTGGCTGACAGGCTGCACCTAGAGGGTGCTGCTAAATTGCTCCTTTTCAAACTGGCAACCTGTAGCAAGTGGGGCTGCCCAGGAATCAGTATTGGGCCTGGCACAGTTTAATACCTTCAGAAGTGATCAAGTGTACCCTGACAAAGTTTACTGATGATATCAAACTGAGCAGGGAAGGGAAGATACTTTGGAAGGGAGAGACATCCTGCAGGAAGACCTGGCTGGAAGAGTTGGATAACAAGAACCTTATGAAGTTTAACAAGGGAAGGGTGAGGTCTTGCACCTGGGAAAATATAATCCAGGAGTGCAGCACAGCCTGGGATCTTCCCATCTGGAGAAGAGCTCTGTGGAAAGGGTCCCGGGGCTCCTGGTAGACAAGCAGCTCAATGTGAGCAAACAGTGTGCTGCTGTGGCAAAGAAATGCAACAAGATGCTGGGCTGCATTAAAAAGGACATCACCAGCAGAGACAAAGAAGTCATTATCCCACTCAGTGCTTGTCAGGCCACACTTGGAAAACTGTGCTCAGTCTTGGTCCCCTCTATGCATGTGCTGGTTTGAGCTGAAGTAGAGTTAACTTTCTTCACAGAGGCTAGTGTGGGGCTATGTTTGGATTTTGTGCAGAACACAGAGTTGATAATGCAGAGATGTTTTTGTTGTTGCTGAGCAGACCTTACACAGAGTCAAGGCCTTTGCTGCTTTCCGTAACTGCCACGCTGGCAAGGAAGTTGGGGATGCATGGGAGACTGGGAGGAGACACAGCTGGGACAGGTGACCCAAACTGACCAAAGGGATATTCCATACCATGTGACATCATGCTCAGTATATAAGGTGGGAGGAAGAAGGGGGAAGGGGGGACATCTGGAGACCTCCTGTCTTTGGGAAGCAGTGAATTAATTCCTTGTTTTGCTATGCATGTGTGTGCAGCTTTTGCTTTCTCTATTAAACTGTCTTTATCTCAACCCATGAGTTTTTGTAGTTTTTACCCTTCTAATTCAACAAAGATGTTGACAGTCTTGAGAGGGTCTAGACTGATGTTCCATGGGCTGGGAAGTCTGGCATATAAGAAAAGACTGAGAGAACTGGCTTTGTTCAGCTATGAGAGAGGAAGGCTCAGGAAAGGTCTTATAGTCATGCTCCAGTCTTAAAAAGATGGTTAAAAAGAAGATGGAAGCTCCCATTTTGTAAGCAGTCACATGGAAAAGTTGAGGAATATTGGGTACGAGTTACTCCTAGGGAGATTCTGATTGGACACAAGAGGAAAACTTTGCACAGTGAGAACAATCAGCCACTGGAACATTTTCTCTGGGGAAGTGGTGAATTCTCCAGCATAGGACACTTTTAAGATTCACTTGGACAGGGTGCTGGGCTGTCTTGTCTAGACCATGATTTTGCCAAGAAAGGCTGGACCAGGTAATCCTTGAGGTCCCTTTCCAACCTGGTATTCTGTGATTCTATGGCTTTTCAGCCCAGGAAAATAACACTGGCATCGTAAAGTTTTATGTTCTTTCTCCCTGTTGCAGTTTTTGGGAGATGATATCTGAAAATGCTACAAGGAGCGGAAAGGAAAAGGTGTAAGAAAACCAACAGTTTAGGTTTGAAACATCTTCTGTACCTAAGTGAAAGATGCAAGATGACACTGAGTAATTTTTAGGCCTATTACCCTATTACAGATGACAGAGATGCATTCAGTTGAATTTGTATAAGCAGACAAACAATATTCAGATAAGAAGCAGAATTGGGTGCTTAGACAGTAGCTGTTTTTTGACAGACCTTTGTGATGAACTGGGAAAAATACCTGCATAATGAGACATTGGAATATGTACTACAAGTGCAATCAAGACACAGATTTTAGCGAGACGATAATATTATAGCACATTCTTGGTGTCTTGTTCTCGTAAAACCAGGTGTTGCTTCTACATATTTGAGGCTTGAAAGCACCATGAGAACAATGAATGTTGCTGTCTGCCTTCTTCATATCATCAGCTTTCTATTTATTTTTTTTAAATATAGTTGAAATTCATGCCAGAGAAAAGAAGAATGAGAGGTGATGGTTTTTTCCTACTATTAAGACACTCCCCCAACAGTATTACCAACAGTATCATTGTTGCAGCTTGGTATTGGGAAGCTTTCAAAAGGTGTCCTCATCTCCTGAAACACTAAGAAGAAATGCCATCCTCCCCCAGCAAAATCAGGTGCATAGATATCATAGCTTAGACAGAAAGACCTCTAACCTCCTTTGCTAAAATGCTCTGGTTAAAGTTCATTTGTGAAACAGTTCTCAAAGGTCCAGGTGGCTGTAAAGAGCAGCAGTGCTGGAGCTGGTCCCCTGGAATGCCAGTGAGAGAGTAGCCTCCCTAGAAATGTGTACTTTCCTCTTCTCCAGTTAGGCCACCTCCAGACCTTGGTGGGGCATCAACCTTCACAGACATAAAGGAAGCCCCTTTAGTTATTGGCAAACTGGCATGGGTGGTGTGGTGTCCCTCCACTCTTCTTTCCTAGGGAAGGGTATGAAAAAGACTGATTATACCCTACATCAGCTTCTGAATCCAGCTGCACTCCATGGAAATGTCCCTTCAAACACTGTGTTGAAGCAGAGCAAAAGAAGGAAATCTCCAATACAGCAATAAGTGTTAGAAAAAGTGTATCTGAACTCACAGCTGAAGCTGATCTCTATTTTTGCTAGAAAATCAGAGAGAAGATATGAAAGGTCAAGGAATAGAAAAGAAAAAAGGAGAAAACATTCAGACCCAAATTAAAAAGGAGAAAATATTTAGAACAAAAGAAACTGTGGCTGACACTGGTGTGTATCAGTAGAGATTACAGTGCTTTTTTACTTTACAGTGCTTTTTCAGTAGAGATTACAGTGCTTTTTTACTAATGGACTTTCCTGAGGTAAAGAATTACATCAATTTGTCTTGAAATGACACTTGACAAGGGGCAAAGTGTCTATTATAATCTCATTTAATAAACTGTTAGGCCACTTAAATATACTTTCTATCTGATTTATCCACTGGAAACATGTGCTTTAGCAATTCATTAACCTTCCTTCTAATTATGTGGCTATAGACAGCACTCTGCTATGGCCCTGCAGAATCACAAGAAATTCTGTTCTTTTGCTCAAAGTACATGTTTATTTCTGAAAAGGGGCACAGAAAGTTCAGAGGGATGTAGTTGTTTGTACCCTCCCTTGCATTTACTGGAATAATTACTTGCTTGTTCAGAATTATCCATTACTACAATACAGATTTTATTACAGGTCAAAAACACACACTTGTGGAGGCAAAACCAAATCTCCTACTAAAATAAAAAAGAACAGATAAAATCAGATACAATGTTTCTACTTCAAGGAAAATTTTAATAAGTGCTTGTCTAAAGATGTTCTCAGAGGAAATCAGATGGCTTGGAAGAGCTCTGAACTTTGGGGACATTTGCTCAATGTAGAGCCAAGTTCAAACTTTGCAGTGCTGGAGATGTATTATTGTTTTTCTGAAGGGAACATGGAAGGCTCTGAGGATGAGAATGCTGATAAGCAGAAGAAAGTTTCTAGGCTGCAATGTCTCCCAGTGCAATTTGTTTTCCAGCTTAGAGTGGAGTCCAACACCTGCTGCTTTCCAGGAGGATACAAACTTTCCAGGACAGTTTTGGGGCTGACAGCTCTTACAGAGGTAGTTTGCTTGAAATACCCAGTGCCTAGAGGTGAGTTCATGCTGTTTGACCTGAGCATTTTGCAAAGCTTTGAAGACTGCTATTTCCCACCTTTAGGATTCATTATTTCAGCTTATATGATCTACAGGCAGATTTAAACCCTCTAATTTCAGAATATGCAATATGGCTTGTACTGACTGTATCATGTGGCAGTGATGTCTAAAGACTGTTAATGCACCAGGAGAACCAAACCCTGAAATGAAAATGAGGAAGATCAAAATGCTCTGTGTCTTCCCTCAGTACTCTTGGGAGGAACACTAGAAAGATTTCCAAAGCATTTTTCATCCTGCCCTATTTTATTACTCGTATTTATTCTCTCACTCCAGGAAGGATGTCGCAAGGGTTGTGATAGCTGGGGCACAGGCCTATGACTTCTAAGAAATGCACTGTCACCTCACTTAGCATGTGAAGAGGATACCTGCTAGTATGTGTACCCAAGTTGCAACAAAGATTAGAGCATGGACCATCCTTCTGCACCTTGACTGCATAGTGTCAAGTGCCACAGGGTCCCTAGTCCATTACTGAGTGTTTTACGTATTAAGTCTGTCACCGAATAGATAGTAAAAATGAGACAGAGCTCGTCTGATAGTACATGGGCTATCAGGTGCACGTAATAAAATGTGATTGCTGCTTTAAGCAGCTGCCACAGCAATGCTTCTGTTCTCCACACGTCCCTGTCTTCTGTGAATGAGGAGAGAGGTTTGGGAGAAAGCAGGCATTATCCTGCATCTAGCACAAAAGAAAGAGCAACCTGAAAGTTCTGCACAAAAACCCAGTATAGAAGAATGTGTGGGAGTAGTGGGAAAGCAGTGCTGAGCCCTGGAGAGAGAGGGCCAAGGATAAAAGTAGGTCTGTGTCTTTACAGGCTTGGTCTGAACAGATATGAGCATAGTGCTGCCTCTGCAGTGGACTGGATACTGGATAGCTATGATGAGCAGTCCTATGGTAGCTGTGGCAGCATTGCTGGGAGGCAATGGCTATGGCTGTAGGCTCAACACCTTGTTAACAACAGCAACAGAGCTAGCTCACAGCTGTCTGTCTATGGGTGACATGTCAATATTCCCAAGGAAATATTCCCATTGGGTTCATGTCTAAACTGGGTAGAGCTCTTCATGGTTTGTACTTCACTCACTGCAGTGTAGATGACATCATTGAATTGTCTTTTCTACCTGTTCCCTTAACAAATATTTTAGCTTGAGGATATTCCTTGATACATTTCTTTACTGTAGTACAACTCCATTGGCACTTCTCTTACTGAATCAATCTGTATTGGGCTTTAACTAGGACTTTCTAAGGAGGAAAGCTGGTTGCTTGGGCAGAACAAGACCACCATACCCCTACACAGACAACAAACTGCATACAAGGTGGACTCTGGCTGTTATTTTAGAGTCTCCATCCCCCAGATGCTCAAACCCATACATATGTGAATAACTGACATTACTTCATTAACAGTTGTTGCTGCACATAATCTTCTTATTTTGAGGAAGTGTTGCTGTGAGTATCTTTACATACGGTTCTGAGCACCATGAATGTTCTTGCCCAGAAAATGGTGGAAGAGTAGATGCTGTTGGCTATTTTTCATCAAAACTGCCTAAAGGCAAAACATTCCTGAAGTGAGGGATGTAAGATGAAACATCTCAACCAGTCCTTGCTGAGCATCAAAGTTAATAACTGCACAAGAAGCAGGACCACTATTGAACAGCCTTGGGTTTCCATCTGGTATTCCATTCAGGTTTCCCTGCTGCCATGAATGGACAGAAAGTGAGTGTTTGACATGAGCCTTGCCACTCTGTGGTGGGCTGTGGCAAGCCCTGGGGTTCACTGTTGTGGATTAGTGGCATACACAGTACAAAATCCAACATTAGACAAATAATAAATTTGAAGGCGAAATGGACAGGAATATCTCTTCCAGCATTTCACTGTTAGATCTTCTCTGCACAGAAACTGGGATATTTATTATTCAAGAGGACCTGTCATGGCATTTGGATCCAGTCCAATCAAACGTTTCTGTTATAATGGGTAGGGCAAAGAGCTGAGTGGGAAGACCATGAAATGACTTTTCAGACTAGTTTTCTTGCAAGAACCGCCTTGTAGACAGAAACTATCTTTCATGTTTAATGCCATGTAAAGTGCTGTGTACAGCAACTTGCTTAACTGAATGAGTAATGAGTAATATGAAAGTGATACAATAATACAAAGATAACATAAAAACCCTTGAGGCATTCTTGACAAGAATCCCATCCTTTTGTCTCATTGTATTTCAGAGAGCCTTAAGGAAAACTTTTTTTCCAGAAGAAAAGCTGAGTTATGAATTTTCCTATTATATCTAATTGTAAACAGAGATTCTTGTAACAGAAAATTGAGCTGCCTCAAGAGTGCCTTTATCTCTTGAAATTGGATATCCACCCATGAGGATGCGTGGCCTTGTTGGCAGACCATGTACTCAGTGATTTTCTTTCCATTTTAAATCTGGTGCTCTCCTGAGATAATAGGTGGCTCTGTGGGTCTTACTGGTATAGGTATAAAATAAGAAAAGTATGTGGTAACCAACCAAATGGGCAATAAAAACATACCTGCTTGGAGTTTCAAAACCCTGTTTTCAAAAGCTTGGTGGAAAGGGTTAAATATGCTTGTAAATATACCTGTTGTAAGGTTTCTCCTGGCTGCATGTCAAGTGGCAAGCAGTCCATTTGGATGCATAAGGGCACATGATGGCATGGTTAATGCTTTGGAAACCTCTGGAACATCTGGAATCCCAGCAGGGATTAAACAAAGATAACACACTAAGTGTGTTGAGATGTGTGCACAGAAACTCTCAGCTCACAGGTGTTACTGAGGACCATTCACAATCTTGCAATAATTACTATCAGAGAGAATACACGAGTGAATATATTTCAAATACATGAGTGTGGGAGAAGTCTATGAACTTTACAGAGCTGAGGATATTCTCCTTCCCTCCTATGTCTTTCTCAGATTTCTATGTCCTCTTTGCAGTCTTGTGAATGAGGAAATGGTTTCTTGTTGAAATCTTTGCAAACCACTCAGAAACTCTCCTCATTCTTGCTGTTAGTTCCTTTCCTCCATTAGTCCTTCCTGCACATGTGCATCATAATTCTCTATAAGCAACTTGTTCCTGCATAATACCTTGTGAGACCTAGGTTTGTGGCTACTCCCTGTCCCACATTTGTTATCATGGTCAGAGTTCTCACACACAAGGTATTGCCCCAGCCCCAGCGAGTGGGACAAAATATGAACTTCAGAAAAAAGCTGAGCAGGAGGTCTTGATGCTAAA
This sequence comes from Acanthisitta chloris, assembly GCF_000695815.1. NCBI lineage: Eukaryota > Metazoa > Chordata > Aves > Passeriformes > Acanthisittidae > Acanthisitta > Acanthisitta chloris. Next base: position 57,775 of record NW_008650916.1, on the reverse strand, counting down.
GGAGATGGTGGTGGGTTCAGAAAAGGTACCAATATAATGGTACATTTCTGACTTAGTTACATGTGAATTACTGCAGTCTTCAAAACAAAAGTCATCAGAGTGCCTCTTTTGCACCAGACACCTGAAGATGTTGAAGTGCTGTGCTGAGCAGGCTGGACAGAGAGGCATGGAGCTGGGGCAATATGCTCTGTGGTATATTTGGACTTACTTGTGGATGAATAAATGTATGACAGTCATCCCTCCACATCCTAAACATTATAATGGAGATAGATTGGATGAAGAGTTCCCCTTCCTCTCCTTTGGAACCATGGTTTCTGCTATTACCCTCTTCTCCTACTTCACTGTTCAGCCCTTACAATCCTACCTTCTGCCTTATTGACAGGTGTGGGAATCCCCTGTGCTTCCACACAGGAATTTGGTAGGTTATAAATTTGTTAGAAAACCTAACCACAATGAACACAAAGACCCAGCAAGAATTAGAGCAGCAATACCAGGTGGAGCAACCAGTAACTTGGTTACTGCTTAACTCTACTACTATGAGGAGAGGCTGAGGGAGCTGGAGTTGTTTAGCCTGGAGAAGAGGAGGCTCAGGGGTGGCCTTATCACTCTCTAAAGCTACTGAAAGGAGCTGCTCTGAGTTCCATCAAAGAGTCAGTGATTATGCTACCTGGGAGAGTTGTACTGTGAGGTGTACCCCACAAGCATATCAGCATATATCAGCAGCATATGTGTCAGTCAGTATATACCAGCACTATAAGCATAGCCAACATAAGGAGAAGGAGTTATTCCAGGCTTTAATTACTGAAGAATGGAATAGCCTGCTTCTATAAGAGCCATTTTGTGCAGGTGGAAGTATTGCTTTCAGCTGAAATGCTCTGATGTTACCTTTTGGGTATAATTGTAAAGATCCTTAGACACTCATAGCACTACACAGGAGACAATGAGGACAAAAGTGTCTTATTGTGTCATTGTATCTCATAAACAGCAGGAGCATGTCAGAAAGAAGACAAGAGAGATGAAAAGCTGTATTGTCAGGGTCCTGGTCAGGAGAATAGATAGCTCTTGGATATTTAGCCACTCCTGATGAAAGGACTTTCTAAGCTTGAGGTGTCGATTGGATTTCCTCATAAAAGTGGCAGAAACCACAGCAAGAGCAGTGGGTCATTGCCAGATTTCATGTCCAGTGAAGTGCTGTGAATAAGTGATGTTATCAACTCTCTTCATTAACCATGCTGGCTGCATGATGAGGCTTTTCAGGATATGTGGAAAGTTAGGGCGTTAGGGTGGAGTAGTGGCAAAGACACCTAGAACTGTACAAGGGTCTTAAAAGAGAAGCAGTGAAGAGGAGCTAGGTTGGGGAGGAGGCCTCAAGCTAGCTGGACACTGAAAAGGTAGATACATTTCACAGTTTGCAGTCATATCCACAGAGATCAGTCTTGCTCTCTTTGAGTCTCTTATTGACAGGGCCTGTTTTCTTTGTCTTCCACTTTCACACATGTTCTTCTGCTTCCTCTGTCAATTAGTCTGAGCTTCAGCCCCAATGGTCCTGCCACTGCAGGTGGGAGGAGGAAGATCCTGGCTGCAAAAAGACCCTGCTCAGCATCCTTGCTGATTATTTTGTGATTCCTTTTGGCAACCTGGGGAGGAGGTGGCAGAGACACTGGCACTGGGTCAGTGGTTCTGAGATATTCCAGCAGGAAGCAGTGAAATTTATTCACACAAGTAATTAACTGTCTGTGGGAGAAAGTGGACACTGTATGCATTTCTATAACTTCTCAGTGGGGAGTAAGAAAACAAATAAGAAACTAATCTCAGCTTTATTTTTCCCTCTTGTGTCTCTCATTAATTTTTAACCCTTCCAGAGTGGTGGAAGAACTTTCACTTGAGTAAAAGAACTTTCCCTTGCCCCCTCCAGTTCCCCTGCCCCACTTTGCTACAGAAAACCTTCCCAGCTCTAGCAATAAGGAATGGACAGGAATACAAATGCTGGGATCAATATCAGCAGTTGAATTTGTGTTGCTGGAGTGCAGAGCCAATGAGTACTTTTGAGTACCTGCTTATACACTGAACTTCCCCAAGTATCCAGTGATGTCTCTAACATCTTGGCTAATTAACATTTTACCATCTAGGGAAGCTCTTCTCTCTTCTGCTTCTTTTTCTCTTCTCTTATCCTGTGATCCTCCAGTCAGGCAGGAAAGGTACCAGCTTGCAAGCCCAGGATGGGTGCATTTTTATTTATGCTACATTGGAAAGCTGGAGTTTGAATTCAGTAACTCTGGAAACTTCTATGCTGGTTAGATATCACAGCTGGTTTTAGGTTTGCCTTATATGACATATCTTTTCTTCTTTTAATCAGACTGTTGGAAGGCAGGGTAACCTTACACATCCACAGAAGTGAAGACATGATGGCCAGTGCAAAGCAAAGATCAGTTCTGTAGTTTTGCAAACATATAAACCAAAAAGAAATATCTGTTATTCTTTTGGATGACTTAAGTCCTCCTCCCTATGAAAAAAAAGAACTGAGAGTTACAATGAAGACAAAATATTTGAAAACAGTGCAAGTGCTCAAAATAATCAAGAATCACCAGAATAGAAAAAGGTAATCACAGAGCCAAAACACCAAATTAAAGAATGGGATGCTTGCCACAGCCTTGTTGATGCTGCATGTATACATTTACTTTGTAGATACTTATGTATAGGTTAGGTGAATCCCCCTTTCTGTAAGTTAGAAAGTATTTTGTTATTTACTGTCTATTTACAAGGCTTTCCAGGAGCTGTGTTCTCAGTTGCCCTTCTCTAGCAGCATAAACCTTCTTAGATGATGATGAGAAAAAGTACTTTAAGTTGCTGATGGACTGAAAACATTCTTGCAATGGCCTTTGTAATGTCATTGGAGATAAAGCCTGTTAAATTCTTCCCACATGAGAAAACTAAAGATAGTTTTTTGATAAAAGACAGTATCAAGAAATCTTTGGTGCTGCCAAGGGGTCAGTCAGTCTCTGAAACTGACCAACATAGTACTCCTGTCCCTGTCATGTCAGTTTAAAAACAGGTGCAGGGGCTCAAAAAGTGTCTGCTTTCCTGTTGACCTCCATGGGCTGCAGGGGGACAGGCTGCCTCACCATGGTCAGCATCACAGGCTGCAGAGGGATCTCTGCCCCACACCTGGAGCACCTCCTCCTCCTCCTTCTTTACTGACCTTGGTGTCTGCAGGGTTGTGTCCCTAACATATTTGCAGTCCTCTCTCTCAGCTGCTGTGCAGCATTTTTACTTTTTCTTAAATATGCTATCACAGAGGTGATAGCATCAGCATCACTAGTGGGCTCAGCTTTGGCCAGTGGTGAATATGTCCTGGAGCTGCTGGCATTGGCTCTGTTGGGCAGCTCCTGGCATCTTCTCACAGAAGCCACTCCTGTAGTCCTCCCACTACAAAGACTTTGCCACACAAATCCAGTACACATTGGCAGACCCCACTGCAGTATCTAAACTGGAATAAGAGGCCTATAGTTACTCAGATCACTCTTGGAGTAAATTTTTTAAATTGACCTAATGTTTACCCCTGTTTAGCTTTCCAGTAATATTAAATGACATGCTATCTATCACTACTGTGACCTAAGCTCTTCCAGTTTAGAGACATCTTAGACCTCTTGAGTTCTTATTACCAGTTCTAGTCATTTGTGGTATTCACTCTGATTTTTTTTTCATCTCTTTTCTAAAGTAATTTTGATTTCTACCTAATCTTTCTTAAGATCCCTAGCTCCCAAGAATGGTTGGAACCATACAAATACAAAGTTTCCTCCACTATGAACATTGAGGAAATAAGCAATTTTAAAATGGCCCTATCTGCTGTGATCTGTTATACAGTCAGCTGGTCCTACAGATTTTCTGACAGGCTCCTGAATCTTTGATGTGAAGAAACATTAGTAGTGTTAATCCCCTTTGCCGTTTGTTCCTCAAAGTGCTTTTTGTCTACTGTATTTTCACATGCAATCTGCCACCAGATATGTTACTTCTATGTTTTCCATATGGCCACAATTTTATCATCGCTGTCTCCTGCAGCTTCCCTTACCTTATGGTTTAACATTGCCTATTTCCTTTTACCCTTCCTCAAGGACATGTCAATAACTTGTGTTTCCTGGTTCTGTGCTTCCAGCACCATAACTTTCAGACCACTCTTGCTCTCAGTCAGTCTACAAGCTCCCGGGTTTCCTCTGCAGACTGCCTTTTGGCAGAAAGAATGGAGAAGGACCCCATGCAGGGTCTGTGTCCATAGTTTGCCAGTGAGCAAGGGGAACAGAGAGCCAGACACTACTCTGAGCACTCCTGAGGACTTGGTAACAGAGACCTGCATCCTGGGCCTGTGAGCATGCCCCATGCCAACACCAGTATCCCTTTATTAGATTTCACCAATTTCAGCTGTTGTCCAAGTGTTGTGGTTAGAAGAAATTAACTCCATCCCAGCTGAAACCAGCACACTGAGAAAGCTGGAAGGCAGGTCAGCAGCCTTTCTAAGCAACTTGTCGGCCTACTGCCCAACTTGTTCCCACACAATCAATGAACAAAATTCCTGGCTGCACTGGGGCAGAGAATGAGGGGCTGATGCTGTCCCACAGCCCTGCTGGAGAGCTTACTAGGACAGTTTTTCTGAAGATCTGAAGAGAGAGGAGGGTGCCAAAGTGAATTCAAATTCACTGAGAACTAAGCATTTGTGCATGAAATCGGTCAAGAAATTCCTTACAGGTGGTGAGCCCTGGGGACTTTATCACTAGAAAAATTTTGCCAGTATTTCATACCAAGCAAAGCCATTGCTATCCTGGCACAATGTACTGCCCTCAGGTCTTGCTCACTTCGAAGAGCGAAAATAAACAAATTTGATAAAAGAATTTTTCATAAGGAAGAAAGCCTCAAAACTTGACAGAATATGGCCCTCAGAAACTTGATGCTTCTTTGAAGCTGTCCCTCCTTTGAGCAGTGTGTTCAGGTTCTGTGAAAGCCCCATGTCTGCTGAGATCTTGTCTGGGTTGGAACTGGTATAAAACTAGATATATGGCAGTGTTACTGACATAACTTTGACAGCAAAATGCTTCTCTGGACTTGTCCTCTGAGTTAATTCTGAACACATTTCTTTCCTGATTTATGCTCTCCTTCCCAGTTTACACAGTCACTTCTCTACTTTAATCAACTTCCAGACATTATCTCATCCCTTCTCTTTACTAAGCCACAGAGATTTATCCTTTTAAGCTCTTCCTTTGCACTTCCTTCTGATATTTTCTGTCTTGCCTGGGACCTTTGGACATCTGAATACTTAAATCCCCATTACTGTTGTCTGCAAAATCTCAAAATTCTTCTTTAATAACATGCCTCCAGTCTGAAACCTGAGTTTAGCTGCAATCCTGCCTCAGATGGGAAACAGGTAATAACCTGAGTTTAGCTTTGTTTCCTTATATCTCTTGCCTGACCAATTCAAATTTCCACAGAAAATTTTCATGAAGAATGAACACTGTGGTCTCTGGGAAGAAAGTCAGTAGCAGGGAAATGCCAGGCCAGGTCATTATTAATGGTTGTCTACAAAATAAATAACATGCTTATTAACTCTGCAGACCACAGCAAGCTGGAATAGGCTGCAAGTACTTTGGAGGACACAGCTTGAGTTTGACAAATGGTCTTGTCAAATTGGAGAAATAGTTTGAGAAAAATAGGATGCAATTCCACAGGGACAAGGGCAAGCTCCCACCTTATGCAGAAATAAGTAACTGCATGAGGAAAAATACCTACATTAACATCACAGAGAAGGGTCTGGAGGTCATAGTGGGTCAAAGGCAATGCATGAGTCAGTGGCGTCAGGGTGTCTCCATGCTGAGAAATATGAACCAAATTACAGCCTACAAGACAAATGGAGTGATTTTTTCTTCCCAGTATGTGTGAGCCCCCAGTGGGGATGCTCTGCTCTGCTGAGGGCACTGAACTTCCAGAAGGATGTGGCCCAGTTGGGTAGAGTCCAATGACAAGCAACAAAAATGGTCAGCAGTCTGGAAAACATGACCTGTGCATAACGAGCATGAGAGTCAGGACCGTGTAAACGAGATGTGGGAGGACAGGGCAGAGCGAGTCATGGGAAGAACAGTTCAGTTAGGGGTCTGCAGCTAGTGCTGCTGTGGGAGGATGTGGGAAGGACAATACAGGAAGCTCAGGGGAGAAAGTTTCCCCTTTCTTCTTTCTCATTGGTCTGCCTCCATGCCATGTAGGATCAAGCTGGGTGGCAGCTGTAAGGGGCCAAGGTGGACTTCGAGGAGAGTCAGCCTGGGGGGGGGAGGCTGGTGATTGTACAGAAACCCCTGTTTAGGGGGGAGCTGTAAGAAGTACATTGGAGAGGTAGGCATTGCTTCAGGGGATTAGAAACCATATCACAGTAGGAGTGCTGTCACCTGAGGTCTGCAGGGAATGAGAAGGTCGGCAAGTCCTCATGTCCAGCATTACAAACAGCTCATGGCTGCTGTGGGAGGGCAGGATAAGAGCCTGCAACTGCACAGAATATTGCTGCAAAGCGGAAGGGAATGACCCAGTCTCTGTCTGGATGAGACAAAGAATAATGGAGGAGCACTGCAGCAGGCTGAGATTGGTCACTGAAGTTCCCTTGATAACAATATCTAAGCCTAGGGAGATTGCAAGATCTCTGTCACTGAAGGATTTTTGTCAAAGTTTGAGCAGAGCTGCATCAGTGGTGATTAGTGTGCAATGTCTGCTTTGGGGTAGGAATGCACCAGAAGACCTCCGGAACATCTTTCCAATCCTGTTTGCTCTAATCCAATGATTAATTGTGCAAGTCAAGAGCCCACCCTGACCCTCAGCTGGTGAGCTGTAGCAGGGCCCCCAGGACCTGCTTTCTCCTCTGGAGACTCACTAGGCATGTAGATGTGCCTGGGTGGATGGGGGCCCAGTAGGGAAGAGACTTGTGGTGAACAGTGCGGCCAACATGGGCAGGGCTCAGTGTTCATCACAGGGTCTGTGCAGCCACAGGCTTCTTGCTGAAGTATCAGTTGCTGGAGGTGTGAGTGAACGGACGGAGGTGGGAGTGAGATGCCAATTCTCCCCCCTCAGCTGTGCATGATCATGTCATATTTGTCTGTGGGCTCGTTGGGGACAGCTTTCCCCAGGACCTTGCCTGGCTGCTTGCCCCAGCCCCTGATCCGCTGTGCTCCCAGGCAGCAAAGCCTCTGTTGGTGCTGCAAAGAGGTGACTGTGAAATGTCAAGTGACAAGTGTTTATGGGAGCTTCACACCAGTAAATGGGTGAAGGCTGCTGCCAAAAGCATTGCTGCAATGTGTTTATTTTCTCTGCATTTGCAGGATAAAAGTGGGGAAAAATGGGGAATACAAGCAAAGGCAGTTGAACAGCTGGGATCTAACTGTTTACACAAACTGTTGATGGAGAATGTAAGTAACCAAGGTCATATATACATTACAGCATGTGCTGCATTTATTAGATTAAGTATATGAAAATATTTATTATAGAACATATTATTGCATGCATTATGTTTTACTGTGAGTGTAAGCCTGTCCTGAATTTCCCAGCTCCTCTGCAACTGACCAGCAGACTGGAAGTACTAAATAATCTTCAGCCTTTATTAATACAAGCTAGACTAGAGTTGCAGATA